>NC_134705.1:58820770-59120770 GCF_043290135.1 Rhipicephalus microplus | reverse complement strand
TAAAGGAGGCGGCGACGCTTACAAGCTGCTTGAACAGTGTACGATGCCCCGCGTGACCACCGCAAGGTCACTGGAGCTCGCAAGCGAGTCATCATACTTGACTTCTGACGACGAGACTGACGTCTCTTGAGTTGCGGCACCAAAGTCAAGCTTAGAGGAAGCTTGTACGGTGTTCCTTGGTGTTGAAAGGGTTTGTGAAGTCAACTCAGTTGATTCCCAGGCCTGAGATGCAATAACGGCTCCATACAGCGCGCTGGCTGTGGTACCCGTGGTGGCCATGTCGGAAGCTGTAGCCGCGGTAGCCAAAGCAGCGGGACGCTGTGGAGAGATTTCAAATTCCGTAGTGCGGTTTCTTAATGCAGGTCGTCGCACGGAGGTTGGTTCCACGGCTGCGCCGTTGTAGTGGACGAGAAAAACACAACCGTGTTTCGGGCTGATTATGATGCTTCTTGGACCATTGGCACCCACCCACCCTAGGGTATCGGCCATGAGTCGGCCGGATCATACATACTGGATTTCGGGCAAGCTGTTCTATTTTACCGCACTTTGTCCTTCTTCTCCTCCGCTCGCTGCCCAGAGTCCCCGTGCTGCTCTTCATTACACCACCTATTAGTGTATCTCGCATTCAGTAAGAACCTGACCATGAATTTCCGGGAGGTGGATCATTGAGCACAGATTCTGTAACCCGAATATTTTCTTGAATCGCATGATCGACTCATTCGACACGAACATCGCTTTGGACACGACCCTCACATTGACACACCACTGCGGTATCTTGGTGTCACATTTAACTCATTCCTTGACACGTTGCACCTGATTTCCACCCATCAGCATGCAGAAATCAAATTACTATAAGCACTTCATACTTGGTGGCAGACTATACAATGTGAGGCATGTTTACATGCTGATATGCCTGGGAGTCCACACCGAACGTCCATGCATCTGCAAAGGCAATCTGTGTCAAGGCCAGCGATCGAGCCCGCCTAACGCGATCAACTAGACGACGTGATCAAGCGGCGGCGCCGGTCTGTTCTACGCAAGGCACAGCGAGCTCCCTCAGCCCACGATCCCGTTGAAGCAATCAGTGCCTTCCAGTCTGGTGAGTCCTACGCCATGCGTGGCAACACCACTCGTTCTTGCGTACAACCCAGCGGTGTGGCGGGTCCCCATTGGAGGATTTTGACATCACGGCCAGGGGCACTTCTGGTTAGACGTTGGTGACGCCAATGTCCACGCGGTGCCTATAAAAAAAGCCAAGCGGCGCGTCACCAGCAGTTGACCAATACGGCAGAGAGAAGCCGATGGATGCGTGCGAGAGAAGACATCTCGGCTCTTCGAGTCCCTAAGCTGTCGGCCCCAGTGCTGAATTTGTAACACCTCTATTTCTCTGCTGCACATAAATATCGCCTTAACTCACCGTCGTCTTGCCCGCTAGTCTATCAGCTCTGCGTAGAAGCAGTCGCGAGTTGAGAAACACACGCTACCAAACGGCTGGTGACCTTGGCGACGAGTTTCGGAGCAGTGGCGCCTTCGGGAGGGTGTTGGCGTCGCGCCTTCGTAACAATTCCAACTGCGCAGTCAAAACTCAGATCTGTGAAATAGCAGGGTGTACTGGAGCTGCTAATGGTATACGTGAGCGCTGAGTTATGAAATTTTCGCCGTGGTCATGGGAAAAACTGTGGGACTTCCAACTGAAGTTCACCCAAATCAAGTAAACATGCACACTATCTCTGTCCACCCCCTTTTCCTAGCCGTGCCTCGACACACGAGAGTGGAAGCGCGGGCTAGTTGGTGCGTAGTCATATTTGCAAGATGTTTCAGCGCGCGAACAAAGGAAAAAGTACAGGGTAGACAGAAAGAGCGCTGACTTCCAACTAACTTTATTTCACAGAGTGGCAAGAATATATACTGCTACAAAGGATGATAACAGAGCATGAAGATAAAATGCAAGCCTAATCTATACATCAGTAACAAAACACGTGTGACAGGTCCTCTCTTGCCTCAAAGCCCAGCCAGGTAATCACGTTCAGTCTGTGATAAAGCAATCGATGATGTGCTTACACATTTATCTTCTAGCAAGTGTATTTTTTCAGCTTCGATAATTTCTCGGGTAAGCTGGTCCCTGTGCCTTGCCAATATTGAGCACTGATCAAAGAGAGGGGTGCACCCACAATCTCGGCAATGAATGCTAAGATGTCCTTGTACAACATTGTGCACAATGTTTCGGTGTTCTCGGAGGCGGTCATTTATGCACCTGCCGGTTCGCCCGTGCACCCATTGCAGAGGCTTTGCAAACGGGTCAATGCACCTCGTGCAAATTCTGCCTCGTGCTCTGTCACGCACAAGACACGCTACGTCCCATGCGAAGTGGGAGTCGTATACTTGATTCTACTGACGTGTGGGTGCATCTATGTCGGGCAAACCAGCAGGTGCATAAATGGCTGCCTCCGAGAATACCGAAACAATGTGCACAATGTGGTACAAGGGCATCTTGGCATTCATTGCCGAGATTGTGGGTGCACCCCTCTCTTTGATAGTGGCTCAATATTGGCAAGCCACAGGGACCAGCTTACCCGAGAAATTATCGAAGCCGAAAAAATACACTTGCTAGGAGATAAATGTGTGAGCACGTCATCGATTGTTTTATTACAGGCTGAACGTGTTACCTGGCTGGCCTTTGAGGCAATAGAGGACCCGTCACACGTGTTTTGTTACTGATGTATAGATTAGGCTTGTATTTTACCTTCATGCTCTGTTATCATCCTTTTTAGCAGTATATATTTTTCCCACTCTGTGAAATAAGGTTAGTTGGAAGTCAGCGCTTTTTCTGTCTACCCTGTCATTTTTCTTTTGTTCGCGCGCTGAAACATCTTGCAAACCTGCCTTAACAGGTGCAACACTCTGTCATATTTGCACTGTGTCATAAACAATAAATTTTTATCTGTGAAGAAAATTTGGCTCAGTAACACAAAATCGAGCGCACTCTTCCTTGTATGGATGGCCGCCGTCGCGGCTGCGGTCACTTTTGCCAATCAGCGGCCTCAGCTGCGCTGCCGCTGGAAAGCGGCACTCACGAGCGGCGAGCTGTCCGACTAGCTTTGGGTCATCCGGCAAGCTGAAGATGCCGCCCGGGTCCAAGGACTTCGAGCGGTCACCTGAGGCACCGCCATCATAATCGACCAATAGTGGGAAGGGAAAGAGCTTAATCCCCTCTTCTCCCACCTCGCCCGGTGAGAACTGTCGGACTTTCAATAATTTTCATTCATTTTCACTCATTCATTTCATTCGTTTTTTATTCAATTATTCAATACTATTTCCAACCATACCCACTCTCAGCGCCACCCCCCCCCTCTTTTTTTTATTGAAACACGGCCAAACCTCCGATTGATTGATAGGTGGGGTTTAACGTCCCAAAACCACCATATGATTATGACAGGCGCCGTAGTGGAGGGCTCCAGAAATTTCAACCACCTGGAGTTATTTAACGTGCTTCAAATCTGAGCACACGGGCCTACATTTCCGCCTCCATCGGAAATGCAGCCGGCGCAGCCGGGATTCAATTCCGCGACCTGCGGGTCAGCAGCCGAGTACCTCAGCCACTAGACCACCGCGGCGGGGCAACCTCCGAAAATCATTGCGCATGGCAGGTGGTGTCTTAGAGAAAAACTTATGGTACTAAATTTTTCATGTTAGTCAACCCCTTTTCTTGTGTGTCTCTACGCTTCTGCTCACGTCTGAACTCACTGGAACTACTCACACCGTCACATCTGGGTGCAGCAGTGACTGTGCCCGGCTGCTCACTGAAGATAGCGGGTTCCATTCCGGCCCAGGCGATCACATTTCAGTGGAGGCGCAATTCTAGATGTCCGTGCGTTTCGTGATCTCAATGCGTGTAAAAGAACACCAGGTGGTAAAATTTTCCGGATCCCTTCACTGTAGTGTGTCTCATAACAGAAGTATCGTCGTGCTTTTGGCCCGTAAAACCTCTATTATTATTGGATAAAACTATCGAATAGACCCAGATTACTTACGGCATTCGCTAAACACACCCACTCACTTTGTTATTTCGTTCGCGAATACTTGCTTACCTTGAGGATGTACGTCGCCCTCGGAAATGCTCGCGCCCTCAATTCTTTCTGGTTCTGTGCATGCCTTGGAAATCCTCTTGAATCCAAAAGCTGCCTGTGAATCCAAAGAGTGGTTCTCTCATCCACAACTACCAACAATATTGTAATTTATATGTAACATTTGCTACTTTTCAATTGCAGCCCTAAATCGCTCAAATAAAAGACCCAAAATGCTTTGATTCACTCAGGCTAACTCGAGGAATATATTTTTCTGTTTGTGCCAACTCGGACACACACTCACCAAATTATTACTCTGTAGGGCCCACTCATACTCAGACTTACCCGAGGTTACACGGCGGGCTTGTTGGTGTTCCATAGCATGTGACGTCGCATCGAGGACTAGGCACAGCAAGAGACGCACAACACGAAATGAAGCGCAAACATTCACCAATTTTAACATGGCAGTGTTAAAAGCTCTTTTGTAGAAATTCTGGTGTCGGAGTTAGCGTCGTTGGTTGTGAGCGGAAAATCGTAATCCTATGCGTGACCGAGAAATCAATAACGATGCAAATAAAATAAATGATGACCAATTCATTCAGCAAAGGGGGAACTGAACCAGGGTTGCTTGGGTGCAAGTGGGGATCGAGCACCAGTCGTTTGCGTGGCAAGCGGATCTTCCACTACACGGTCACGCCTCTGCTTGTGCAAACACTGAAAAGAACTTCCTCTGCTTGGAAATGTGGTGAAAGTAGCTTTCATAGTTCACAAACACACGCACCATGTACACATGCTTCACAATGCAACTTGAAGTATTGCAGTTATAACGCGTAGTAAAAGCGTCCATTCCCAATGGCCGTCAGAATATGTTGTTACGATGGGGCGTGTTTATTGACAAACAAATGGCGAAATGTAGCTGCGCCGACACCGAGCTGCTTCCAAACAGACCATTTCGTTCCCCTCTTCCTCCCTTCACACGTTGCCACTTCAGCGTAGCACTCCCCCTTTCCCAGACGAATCCCCTGGGTGAGCATCAGTCACGAAGATGAAATCGCTTTAGGCGGACCCCGTGAACAAGCTGCGTCTGCCTAGAACGGTAGCCGCGAGATACCAAACGAGCGTTTGAATACGTCACATCACTTAGGCAATCGACGATGACAAAAATACCGGTGTAACGAGCCATGAACTTCTGGTACAGGCCACGCTTGCGAAAGGGTGTCCATAGTCATACTTTTTCTCCTTTTTCGTACGACACGTTCTTGTGCCGTGAATCATAGGCGAACTTGGAATGGTCTTGGGTTGTCAAAGTACGGAGCTGAGCTAGGCGACGTGCTTCCTACGCGCGGCAGAGAGTCTGGGCAATGGAAGTGTACTCATGCGCATGAAAAGGCAGAATGGTTCAAGAAAGTGGCAAGGTGGTCTGCCATAAAAAAGATAGAATGGACTGTGGCCACGCAGTACTGTGTCCATAAATCTTTCAAATGTCGCTGGGGCGATGCAAAAACCAAACGTCCTGACAGTGAATTCAAACAAGCCATGTGGCATGACAAAAGCGGTTTTCTCTTTGTCGGCGGATTGCATAGGTACTTGCCGATAGCCCGATCGGAAGTCCACAGATGAGAAGTAAGATGTCGAATGAAGACAGTCTATAACGTCGTCTATGCGGGGAAGCGGATACACATCCTTTTTTGTCTCCGAATTTAGACGCCAGTAGTCGACACAAAACCTCCAAGGCCCGTTTTTTTTTCTTCAAGAGAATGACCAGTACAGCCCAGGGGCTAGAAAAGTCTTGCATGACGCCCTTAGCCAACATACCTTCCACCTGTTCGGAGATCACCTTGTGCTCCGATGCAGCCACACGGTATGGTTTCTGCCTTATGGGATGTGTGGACCCCGTGTCAATCCTGTGGTGAGCCCGCGCATTGGGAACACAAACTTTGGTAGCGTCCTGGGTGAAATCAAACAATGAAGCATGACTGCTAAGGATGCTGACCAGGGCTCGACGCTTCTCAAAGGATAGTGCCTTGCTAATCATGTTAAAAAATGACAGTCTTCGGGAACACCAGGGCCAGTCTTGTGCGCACGGGATTGGTTCGAGGCGTGATTGCTTAAGGCATCGATATTAAGGCCCGTGTCAACTTCAAACGAGGCAAGTGGCATACCGCTTGGAAGCACAACAGAATGGTTACACAAATTTGACACCCACAATGTACTTGTGCCACAGGCCACAGAGACAATACAGTGAAGCACGAGCACACCCTTCTTTGCGACGATTGATGGCATCGGCTCAACAACAGCGTCGAATACATCGTTGTCGGCTCTAGCAACAATAACCTGAACGCTGGATAACGAACGAGGCGGTACGAAGGAACCTTCACAGACGGCAAGGGTGAGCGAACTAATAGCAGGTTGGTTAGCAACAAAAGAAGAGACAAAAAGCTCCCCGGTACCGCATTCAAGAGTGGCACCAAACTGTTGCAGGAAATCGGTCTAGACCCAGAATCACATCATGCGTTGATTTAGTGAGCACTGTGAATTCGGCTTGATACACGTTATTAGAGAAATAGACGTTCGCGGTACCCACACCAAGATGTCGTAGCAATTCTCCACTCACAGCACGAAATGTGCTCGCATTATTCCACTTGAATATCACCTTATGGCCTAATTGGGTTTTGAAACTCATGCTGATAACGGAGACACTTGCTCCCGTGTCCACTAAAGCTGTCGTTGTAACAATGTCCACAGAAACACAAATCTTGTTATGACGCATGGTCACTGGTGGAGGCGTAGTGGCGTGTAGCTGAAAATTACTGGCAACCTCACCTCCATCAGCCGTGCCACCTAGTTTCCCGGCGTCGGTGAATTGGGACGTCGTCGAAGAGATGGGGAGCTTCGGTAGCGTGAAGGTGGTGGCGTCAAGCTCCGCACAGACACCGGTCAGTCAATGCGGGGATTCTCCCGAGTGTTTGGCCTGCTGTCAGAGTCTGAGGGCCAGGGTGTATCGTTAACGTGCTGATTGCTGTGCTCGTAGAAAGTGCGTGGTCGCCCATAGGACGGTGCTGCTGTGCGACGGCGATCGGGGCAGAATCGGGAGACATGACCGCGGAAGCCACAGTGAAAGCATATGGGACGTTGGATGAATGGCCTGGCCGTTTCATGCCTGATAAACGGTAGGTGGTCTGCGTGCGTATTCATCATACAATGGGTAGTACGGATGCATAGTGTGCCTTGGTCCTCGAGGACGAGGCGTATTGTCGTAGTGATTAAGGCGGCGGCGTTGATAGTCATGGCGCTGAAGTTGCAGGGAGGAAAGGGTTGTCGGACATTAGGTGACGGCCGAGAAGCCGCCTCGCGTAGGTCGAGCTTTTCCCGCACTACTTGGCGAATCATGGACGCGAGATCCGGTGGGGTTGGATGCATGTCGACGCTGGCGACATTAGTGACGTTGGGCAGGCGGCCGAACTTTGTTGTGATTCGCCGCGCTTTCAGCGCCTCAAACGTACGGCAGTGCTTGGTAACGTCACTTACACTCTCCAAACTTTATTTTGCAATGAGGAGCTGGTAAACGTCCTCCACGATTCCTTTTATAAAATGACCAACCTTGTCCTCTTCTGTCATCCAGGGGTCCAGTGCCTTGCGCAACTTGAGCACCTTCTCAATATACGTCGTGCAGGTTTCTCCGGGAACTTGCACTCGTTGCATAAGAGTTTGCTCGACACGCTTCTTCTTCGCTGCCGGATCCTAGAAGTACAACTTTATTTCACCGACGAACTTCTGCCACGTCGTCAGGCTTTCTTCATGATTTTCGAACCATACCGATGCGGTTCTTTTGAGGAAGAGTCCCACATTGTTGAACTGACTGGTAGCATCCCAGCCATTAAACCGACTCGCCCGTTGGTAGGAGCTGAGCCATGGGTAGACATCCTCTCCAGGTTGTCCAGCGAAGGATGGAGGCTGGATGTAGGGCTGCCACAGAATGCGGGAAGCAGGTGGCTCGTTGTCATCGTTATCGTGAGACGCCATCGCCGGCGGCAGACCAGCAAGTCGTCAGCTTCAGCGAAGCTCTGCGTATTGCACCTTAGCGGTCGATGAGTCGCCGTCCGTCGGGGGCACCGTTATGGTTCCCAGCACTTCCACCAAAACTGTTACAATGGGGGCGTGTTTATTGAAGAACGGATGGCAAAATGTAGCCACGCCGACACCGAGCTGCTTCCAAACAGACCACTTCGTTCTCCTCTTCCTACCTTCACCCGTTGCCACTTCAGCCTAACAATATGATTGCCATAATGGCTGCGTGGTTGAAAGCTGGTACCCCACTACATAAGGCACACACGCTACTGCACGCTTATTCCCTTAAGGCCACGTAGTGGGTGCATAGCATATTCGAAAAGGTTTCATGCACTAAGTGTTTGAAGTAGGCATTAGAAAGAGAATGTCGTTATCGCATTCAACTCCTAAAAGGGAAGCTTTAGGGTCCCCTAATTTTTTTTCAAGATTAGCGCTGCGTGCGTGTGTGTGTCCTGCTCTGTCCAGTGTTTTATGCGCTATACATTGGATGGCGAAAGATAGCCGCTATAACTTACAGCTTGATATTTGTCTTAGAGCGAGTGTTTGTCAGTCAATACATATGTGTATTAGGCTATTTATAGGGACAAAACCACCATCGTTTTTTTTCTACTATCGTGATTCATATCACGACACATGGCATGACCTTTAACTGCATTCTAGAGTCAGCCTCATTGCGTGGATTGTGCAAGTGTTGTATATCAGATACTTTCTTGCCTTTTACTTCTGGAAGAGCATTCTTATTGTCCGTGTATACACTGTCTTGTAATATTCTTGTTAATTCTTTTGAAGCTTATGCAAGTTGTTAATGTGACCTGTAGATATGTCAATCTGGTTTTTACGCTTCCTGCGAAAATGAAAGAACGTATTACTTAATGAACGTTTGCATTCTCTTTCATCAATGAAATGTCGGAGATTACCTTTCTATACATTCTAGAGTTTAAAATAAATCTATTTTGCAGGGCTAGCTGTTATTCCTTTACCCTAATAGCCATATTTTCGATTTCCAAGAATCAAGTTTGTTCAACAACGATGTCAGTTTACAGAAAAGTGCGTACAGGATTGGTAATACACGCAAGGAGCCCCAAAGTTAGAAACTGTCAGGGGGCTCCCATACATGATGCTAACGGGAGAAGAAACAAAATATCCAACATTCAGTTGTTACGGTATCTTCAGTAAGAAAAAAAGCACAGTGCGAAAAAACGAAAGTATAAAATACATATATGTTCAGGAAGGCAAAAAAGAAAACTCTGAAAAACAAGCAAGCGCAGGCTATAATACAAAACGTAAGGACAATATAACATATAGCAATTGTTATCGCTACTTTAAAAAGTAATTGCCAAGATGAAGAAAACTGTTGCAAAAAAATATTTCTTTACTTGTTTTTTGAATGCAAATTCTGTGGTTGATGATTTTATTACGTAAGAATGGGAATTCCAAAGCTTGATTCCCGTAAATGTAGTGATGAACTTTAATCTAGAGACTATGCCCACCGCCCATCACAGATGTAACTGATGATGAGCAACAGATGTTTTGCATATTACCACTTAGTCAAGCAGGTGTTTCCAAAATTTTTTTAGAAAGAAAATACTCCTGCCGGTGCGTCCTGTTTTCGAGGAGTCACGTGCGCTCAAACACACTTGCACGCTTTGCGTTTTTGTCACGTTTTTTTTGGAACAGTTGTTAAGCAACGGAAAGTGCATCGTTGTGTAATTTTAATTATCGAAAACATTCGTAGCAGAAGAAAGTTAGCGTTACCTAACGTTAACGTTTCGCTACCTAAACCTGATTGGCGGTAACACGTCTATACAACCATAACAAGTCACCAGATAGGTGGGCTTGCACAACAATCCTACCTCTCTCTGTATGCGTTCCCTACGTGTTCCTTTTGTATAGGTTTCACTATTGTGGAGTAGGGCTGTGCGTTCCATACAACTCAGGAACACAAGCAGGTAGTGAGTGGCATAGTGAAGAAACCAACAAATTGTGTTGTCTCAGCGACAGGTTATGTGACCACTGTATGTAAGCATTAAAGATGACCGACATACCAGCACGACGAGCCTGAACATGCCAACGATGTTGCTGCAGGATGGATCCAGAAGAGACAGGGCGTAGATGCAGCTGAACGAAAGCGATGCGGTAAGTTCCTTCCCGGGATTAAACAATGCCCATGTTCCGAACAGAATGATGGCCAACTGCATGGAATCGCGAAAAAAGAAAAAGGACGTGGTCGCTTTGTATCTGTTTGATAACTTGTGAACCACATATTTTTTGTGCAGATAGCGTATAATAGCGCTCTCTAATAGCAGAAAAGCTGTTCAACCTTAGCCAACTTGGTGCCGAATTGGGTAGGAATTGTCATCATCATGAACGACCTCTACTAAGCGCACAGCAGCACCTAGCAAGTCAGACATACTAGCTCGTCTCTCACCGATTACCTTAATGGTATTCTTCATCTCTGCTACATTTTTGCGATACCATGTAGAAACATAGTAAGTATTTATGTCACTCAACACGTGCGCAAAACGTGAGGGGGATGTGTAGTGGTTTCGAGGAAGAAAACCAATACCTGGCTGATCTCTGTCACAGGAATCGGCATAAGGTGAAAGTGAAACGTTCCTTCACAGAAGTACCTGAACGGTTGTTGTGCATTACCTTGCCAGAAGAGCGAAGGAAGGAATGCCATAGCAATAAATTATAATGTCACGCGAAGAACGGCAAGCAGCTCTAAAGATGCAGCGCTCGATACGAGAGGATGCTTAGAAAGAATATGCACAGGAAGAGCGCGAAGTAACAACTGTCACAGCCCGACACTTGTAACGCTCTGTTCAAACACAAAAGAGGAAACACGAAACGAACGTACCAGTGTACACAGGACAATGATGACTTTTACAGTTTGTCAAGAGAGCGGCGCACTATTTTCGAAAAGTGGGCGCTGCATGCAGTACGCGAAGTGACCGTGATGTCTCTAGCTTACGTTGAGAGCATGAGACGCACCAACCACTTCCATCACAAAATAAGTGCGCGAGCTAGCGTATCGAGTGGCGTGATTATCTTTAACGCGCACTCATCGAGCTTTTCTTCGTCATCTTGCTAATGATGACGAAAACACACCGAGTCTATTGAGGTTCGAGTAATGCCAACAGTAAATGGTGTATATGCCAGTTTGGTGTTACCGAACTGATCAACGTATTAAATAAGGAGTATTTCGTAGTCGCACGATGTCACGGGCAGTGCGTCCGCGGCGATGTCCGCACCACCACTGCGCATGCTCGCGACTCGCGCCTCGCGTATCGTGCAGCATGCTTATACGCCTCGTGCCAGCTGTTTGCTTCCCGCCCCCATCTCTCGCCTCGTAAGGCCGACGCAGGCAGCGTCTCTTAGTAAAATTGACTGCTGGAGCTGCAGAACTGTTTACTGGCCACCTCGTATATGCAGGCACTGGATCGCACATAAGCTTCCCACCACTCATTGAAGGCAACGCTTCTATTTCATTCAATAAATAAGAATATGAAGATGAAATAACAATCCAGCCTTCCCAAACCATACCCTAATACGCAACAATCACGCTTTACTTTTCACCACTCTGCGACGCACTTACTCGAGTTCCCCCCATGGGAAGATGCGAGTCGCATTTTCTTTTGTGGCCTAGTCGCATCGCACCACGCGTTAAAGAGCGAGGCGTCGTAGGTTCGACTGCCTGCACTGAAAATGTTTTTCCTAGTTTTTTTTTGCTTGGTTATTTGCTAATGTGCAATTCACAACGTCATATGTGGGACGAAAATACGTCAGTGTAGCTGGAGTGAATTCCAGCATAAAACATTTTTGTGTTGAAAATACGCTCGTTTCTGCAGCGCATGAGCGTCAGGGCTGAAAAATGGTGATATATCATGGGCGAAAAGAGCACTGTTTATTCCGAAGCGAAACGTGACGGACGTGAACAGTGTTCACTGAAATGCCCCGGCGGCCACCAGGCACGGACGAAGGGTCGGACGAAACGACAGACGTGAGCATGAGATATTAAAGGCGTTCACCTTAAAAAGCTTTTCTGGGCAGGTGGGTCTCCTTCAGGAAGTCGGCTTTCTAATTTCTGCAGTCACTTCCGTCACCGAATGATTAATGCATTCGATGAAGAAAGGAGAAAACAGTTCAAAATAGGAATTGTGAAACAGTGTCATCAAGCCTCACAAGCACACAATTTCGCATGGACTAAAAATGTGGCATCATCCTTTGATGTTGAGGTGCTCCTTTCAGAAAAAAAAAACAATAATCAAATTAGTAAAATAATGTCTATTGGAGAACAAAAAGCATAAAAAGTTAGGTTAAATAAACGCGGTGTGAAGCATAAAGGCACTCTAAAGTCCTGTGTGTTAGGAGTGACAGACAAAGTACCTTTAACCTGTAGTAAAGTGTACATCGGGTAAACGGGGTTCTGTCTCTATTTGCGGCTAAAACATCACTCTGCAACCTTGAAGACCTGCACGCATGACAGTGTGTGTTCGCACTGCCAATGGGTCGGTGCACGCGCCTGTTCAGAGACAGGACAGTTTCCCTTCAGTGATCAGACGACAAGACAAATAGTCGAAGCCTTCTGCATCAGACAACGAGAGTCATGCGTGAGCGAAACATCGGTTTCTTTGCATGCAACAGAAAAAAAAACTCATCAGTGGTGTGTTTGGCTGACCTGGTATTTTCTTGCTCTGACGCAATTTCCTCATCGTGAATGTTTGGTCTCTCGTCAGCTCATCTGCGCCTGTTTATTATGTCTATCGTAAGTGTTCAAACACTTTGTATGTTCTAATGTAACACCAGCTGAGAGTGGCGCTTCTGTTGTGTTATCTTATATTCGTGCCATGCGTGTGAGCATTTTTTCACCTGTAATGGCCCATGAGAGAGCGCAATAGTCGGATGGATGGGAAAACGAACTCAGGCAGTGAAATAAAACCATATAAAGAAAGCGTGAGAAGAATAGATATAAGAAAAGGCATGACAGAAATAATGGCAGGAAAAGAGATGAAGAGGTAGAAAAAAACTATTAGGGCATACAAAAAACAGGGAATAAAACAGAAAGAAAAAGAAGCACATAGAGAGTGAAAACGCAAGCGTGAAATAAACACACAACACGATATCAAGGGGACGGAGAAGCGAAAGGCGAGTGAGGAGGAATGAAAATAGGAAGGTGGGGGACAACCCTGACGTTGGTATTCACTAAATAACCTGCTTGATCGAAGCAAAGGAGGTCTATGCATGAGCGATGCATTGGGTCCGGAAAGCAGTTCGAAGCAGCAGTGGCATTAGTCTCAGGTATACGCCAAAATTATTTCATAGTCACTCATTTCAACACGCTTTATCTAATTATCTTGATTTTGGAAAAAAAGGTGTCGGAACTTAGTTTCAATATTTAAATACACTGAAATTGCACAACACAACAGCAAACAAAGCCAGTCAGTGGGAATTCATTGTGGGCCTTGGAATATTAAAGATGCCGTAAAGTGGAGGGCTCCGGAAATTTACACCATCAGGTGTTATTTAGCATGCACTGAGATCGCACAGTACACGAGCCTCTACTATTTCGCCTCCATCAAGATCTGAGCACCTTGGCTGGGATCGAATCTGCAACTTCGGGTCAGCAGTCAAGCACGCTAGCCACTGTTCTACTGAGACGCACAAGGGGTGCATATATAGAAGTAGTGACTGAAGATTCTGTCTTGTCAGATGTACCACCCCCCCTCCCCATCACTGTATTGTGCACTTCACTAGAACGAGAAGAGAAACACTTAATCAGAACATTCCTCATGTCCACGTACCACAGAACTGGTGGAGACAAAAAGCGAGTCCAGGAGGCCATCCGTGAGATTGAGGCGGAACACGTGGTTCACCTCTGGACTCCGGAGCTGAGTCAATGAATCGGCAAACGTTTCCTCCCAGGCGTAATACTTCACCAGTCGTATGGAAGACAGTATGTCAGTCACCTTCTTTAGTCGAGCATCACGACACTTTATTACACGTCCCTGAAAGCAATGAAGGCGTCGAGATTATTCTTTGTTGAACGAGTAGGTGATTGGCTTATGCTGCGCAAGGTAGCCTTTCACCTGCGCCATACTAGTAATGTGGCTGTGCACTCAGCTTTGACAATTCCATATCAGCAAAACGCGTAACCACCAGAGAATTTGTTTCGTCACTGATATTTCTCATTGACCATTTGGCGTCAACGCAGTAATTTCGGACTGAAGTCGTACCTTTTGCTGGCTCTTGGGAACTATTTCAGAAAATTACTTCTTTTATTGCGCGGCTATGTTCACTTCATTTTTTGTTCAACGCATATTACACCCACAAGCCTCACGTAGATTTCGCACAACAATTGTTTTCATAATATGCAGTGCTCGGCGATTAAAACGCAATGCTCAGGGTGCGTGACTGGTGGCGGTGAATGCGATGGTGAGGCTTAAAGCTTTTGCAACGCATAACAATGTCTGGTAGACAACTGCCTAGTTCATGGCTATTGGTGGTTCCGACAGATGGTTGCAATGCTTGCGATGGCTTCAACTCTCACGTGTCGCACAACGTGATAGGGTTGAGAGCCAGTGGGTGTGCGTTGCGAAGGACTACAGCGTTCGGCAGGTGCCACAGTGAATAACTCACTAAACGACTGTTTACCGAATGCTGCCGCCATATGCCACCAGCGTTATCAGCCTCACAGTCACCTTCTCAGAACGCAAATGCATGCCGTTATTCGAGGAAACAACATTGTTAGCTACTCACCGTTACGAAAGTACTCGACTCATCATTGAAGTATAGGGGCTATGGCAAATGGAAGCTGCGTCAGCGAGACATCCATCGCACTTACAAAACCAAAAAAACTAAATTACCTAAATTCGCCGCCACGTGTTTTTTCTACTTAATTTTGCTGTTACTTGGTTTTATTTTGTTTTTTTTTTCACCCATGTGCTGATATGGTTATGATGTCATGTGACAGGTATACATTTTTGTGTGCTGCTTCAATAAATGTTTGTTCGAGGTTAGTGCTTGTCCTCGTCATTCTTTTTGTCTACTGTCTACGTTTAAATGCAAATCATTTCTTCACGAACTTCGGTGAGTTTGACTCTATCTATCTATCTATCTATCTATCTATCTATCTATCTATCTATCTATCTATATCTGTCTATCTATCTATCAATATATCTAGCAGCCAACGACTTTTAGCTCTTCTGGCCGTTTGGATAATAGGAGATAAACCAAAATTAGTATGCCATACCATGACTGTATGACGAGCATGGGTGACTAGTCATAACATGAAAATCGTGACATGTATGTCATGGCCTACATTTCATGGTCTTGCTGCTCTTGTGGAGGTTACGTTCACATGATATTTTACGAAACAGGTATGATATGACATGACTGCATGGCGAACACATGTGAGAGACTCTAACATAGAAATCGGCATGCATGTCATGATTTTCTTGTTATGGATAGTCGTGCCTACACGCCACACCCATAGTGGGTTCGCGGTCCTTCTGCTAGCTTCACGTTTACTAAATTTCGTATTACGGGACGTGAATGGATGACAAAGGTACATGACTGGTGCAAACATGATAATCATGAGATGTGTATCATGTAAGAACATGACTACAAGCCACACTCATGACGCGCTCGTGGCTGTTTTGCTAGCTTCACATAAACCAAATTCGGTATTACGTGATGTCAATGAATGACGAAGGTATATGATTGGTGCAAACACGGTAATCATGAAATCAGTGTCATGCAAGAATATGCCAATGTACCACGCTCATGATGCGCTCGCGACCCTTTCACTAGTTTCACATATACCAAATCTGGTATTACGTGACGTGAATGGACGACGAAGATAAACGACACGTTCAAACATGATAATAGGAACATGCCTGTCATGTAAACATGACTACCCGCTACGCTCATAGCGCGCTCGCAGCTGTTTCGCTGGCTTCACATATACCAAATTTGGTATCCCCTGACGTGAATAGACGACGAAGTAGATGACACGTCCAAATATGATAATAAGTATATGCGTAACATGCGAAACATGATTACACGCTACACTCATGGCGTGCTTATGGCCGTTTTGCTAGCTTTACATATCACGTCACGTGATACTAAATTTGGTGTCACGTGACGTGAGAAGACGACGAAGGTAAATGACACACTCAAGTATATTAATCATGGCATGGAAGTCATCTACGGCATAATTTACGCACACCTTGTAACGTTGTGCTCATTTTAAAGTGACATCTCGACCTTCCTCATTCATGGTTCGCATATCATCGATTCCCACAGTACGTGGGACCTGCCCATTTTTGTGCTTCAGTTGTAGCTCAGTTGTAGCAGGTCAGGGTTGTGAAGTCCGGCGACCCAGCGTCACATTTTCGTCAACATACGGACCATGCACTGCTTCCACTGGTAGTCAGTACTGCTAATATATTTTTCGAAGCCTAGCAAGCTTGTGAAATTTAGACCACTTGTTCTTTCAGAAGTTTAGAACGTCAGAAGCAGGAGAGGAGATTATTCTGTGTATAGCTAATCACAATGCTTATATTTAGTGACTTGACCCTCTCCTTTCGCATTTAAAATGGCTTAAGGAAACGAATGCTGAGAAAGGGGGTGGAGGGGCTGATAGCAGAAAAGCACTACTTGATGGAAAAGAGTTACAGCTCAACGCCAACAATTCAGGCCTTATTTGGGCTTTGTTTCTGGCACGGCCCGCTCGATAAAAAGGAATGTAGCTTGAGCCCGGCCCGGGTCCGAGCTGAAAAGACGATGGCCCTCCTGAACGCGGCCCAAGGGCCGGGTAGGGCTCGTACTTTCGGGCTACAAGTGTGCACTTCAAGTCTCTGTCATATGAGAGGTGTGTGAGTGGCGCCTGCACCAGCTTCTAGCAGTCTTTGATAGATGGCACACTCGTCTGGGCTTGTTCGGTTCTGTGTGCGCATGCAGTGAAGACTCATTTCGTAACATTGGATAGAAATTATGCAATGGGCGCTTCAGTGAGCGTGGAATGGTCGGCACAGTTTGTGCGGGAGACATCTTTACCTCGGTCCACTATGGCTCAACGGACATCACTGTGTCGCCATGTTTTGTCGACGACCGAGACTTTTGATTGACTGCCTTAAGGTGACGTGAACTGTAGATTTGAGGGGAACGCGTGTTGGGAAATCAGAATTGTGCTTTTATAGCTAACACGTACAATCGAATGGATGGCCCGTATTTCGAACGAAGTAAAAGCATTTGCGAAAAATGTTTCGGGCCCCTTGATGGACCAGCACTTAACTCGCGATAACACTACGAAGCCCTCCCGAAGTCCATTTTATCCTCTTTATTTCGACTAATGTGAAACTAAAATCTCTTTTTTTGACTGAAATACTTTGCAGTTCGTCTTGTCTTTTAACGTTACACTTATCATTACACCGATGGATAAAAAAACACAACTTTGCTACTTACGTTAATTTATGGCCGAATCCTATGGCCGCTGCTCACTTTTGAGCAGCGGCCATAGGATTCGGACGTCTACTAAGAATCTGTTCTCTCCGCTACAGACCGGTGCAGTCCAGGTGTTTCAGCCGAGCAGCCTTCTTCCGTGTACAACCACGTCTCGTGTCAACACGAGCCAACCTCCTGTGCCTCCCCTGTGCCTGACTGCGCCGGCGCTGCGTGGCTACCAGAAGTGGCTCTCGGCGCCTGCGCTACGTGGCTACTGGAAGATCGACATCGACTCGCTATCATCGTCTTTAGCGACCTGTCATTCGCACGTGGAGCGCTACAGCGCGTGGTCACCCCTGCGCCTGCACTGGCCTCATCGAAGGTTATATAAGGGAGTCCCCAGCACACCCGAACCACTTTTGAGCAGCGGCCATAGGATTCGGACGTCTACTAAGAATCTGTTCTCTCCGCTACAGGTTGGTTCTTGTACTATTACCCCCGCTCGTGTTGCCTACTCACATGCGGCTGCTGCTCATAAGTGTTGCCTTCTGGTTTTGCTTGCACACTATGCCTACTAACACCGAACTTGCTAAAAAAATCGAGCACCTTGAGTCCCCGCTTCATGCTAAACTTGACAATCTTGTTGATGATCTTGTGTCTAAAATATTGAAAAAATTAGATCAGGGACTAGGCAATCTTTCTGCACTTGCCGATAGTGTACGTTTCATCAGTGACCAATATGATTCAGTGCGCAAATCTGTAGATGAGCTGGTGCAGTCAAACAAAGCACTGAGGGCAGAAAATGACGAGTTAATCAAAAAGATTGCAGATATAGAGCAATAGAGTAGGCTCAATAACATTGAAATCAAAGGTGTTCCATGTACACAAGGCGAGGACTGCGCTGTTCTTTTGAAAACCATTGGACAAGTGATTGAATGTCCTATTTCATCGACAGATATTGATGCAGTTCATCGCGTCGCCAGTAAAACAGCTGACAAGTGCATCATCGCGCGCTTTTGTTCACACGAGAAGAAAAATGAGTTCCTTCGCAAAGCGCGTAAGGCGCGACTGCGTGCTTCCCAGTTAGGACTATCCGGAAGTAATGACAATCCAGTCTTTGTCAATGAACGTCTTACCATTGCCAATAAAAAGCTGTACAGTAAAGCGCTTGTTCTGAAAAAGGAAAAGAAATGGCGGTTCCTTTGGACAGAGAATTTTCATATCAAGACCCGCAAGACGGAGGACAGCAGGTTATTTTTGGATTAATACGGAATCTGATCTCAACCTATTCACGTTACGTTGACAAATTTGGTTCGCCTTTCCCACCTCATAGCTTTCGTCGTGTATCATCATGTCGTTGCTTCCTTTCGTGGAAACTAAATCCCTCCTTCCTAATTCTACTTCATTGCTGCACATCAATGCGCGTAGTTTGCCAAAAAACTACGATAACATTATTGGATTCACTGACTTACTCTGTCATTCCTTTTCATTTTTATGTATTACTGAAACATGGCTAGGATCTTGTGATGGCAATCTGTTCGGATTTCGATCGTTTAACTCTGAATATTGTCACCGCGATTCGGGTCGCTACGGCGGCTCGGCCATATTTATATCGCCTGAGATAAAGTACAAGCGCAGGACTGACCTATCTTTGAATATTCCGAACTGTGAATCTGTATGGATCGGGGCTGCCTTCCCCTCCTCTGTTAATATAAATAAAGTGATCATTGCATGCATTTACCGTTCTCCATCTTCGTCTATTCCGCATTTTCTACATAATTTAGCTGCTGTACTCGACATTATCACCGCAGAAAATAAGCAAGTTGTTTTGGTTGGTGATATCAACATTAACTTAATGGATACAGATAACAACAGCACCATAGCATATAGTGATTGTTTTCTTGGCTTCGGTCTTGAATTCTTAATTTCATCCCCCCCCCCTCGATTTTCACCCACTGGAACAAGCACGCTCATTGACCACGTATTAAGCAATTTTTCGCCAACCCCTAGCGCAGGAGTCATAGATGTGTGCATCACTGATCATCATCCTGTCTTTGTAACTTTCGCCGTAAATCTACCTCGCCTTAGCACGTGCCATTTCACGTCAACCTTCGATCAGGAAAACTTTATCAATGTGATTCAAGGCTCCGAGTGGTCTTTCATTAGCACCTTAGAAAATCCTGAAGAAGCACTAGGCAACTTCTGCTCCCTATTTCTTAAAGTTGTGCATGCAAACACTAAAACTGTTAAATGCAAGAAAATATATAGGTGTCAACGTAATCCCTGGTTAACTCAAGGCTTGTTAACTAGTATGCGAAAAAAAGATAATCTCTACAGGAAAACAAAAAAGCAGCCATTTATTGTGAATTTGCGACTTCGGTATAAAAAATATAGTAAGATGTTGAATAAACTGCTGAAAAAATCAAAACGACTTTATTATGAGAAAGAATTCTGTAAAGCAAGAAATGACCCAAAGAAAAAATGGAAACTTTTCGATGACTTTTTAAACAGACATCAGGTTAGTAATGTCATTGATAAAATTAGGTATAAACAGCAAATCTGTACTGAGTCCTCTGACATAGCCGAGTCTTTTAGTGATTACTTTTATGAAGTATACAATGATAGGCCCAAAGTATCCTCGTACACCCTTACCCGCTGTATCCATTCATTCTTTCTATTTCCTGTTACCATTGACGAAGTATATTCCACAATCGTGAGTCTAAAAAACTGTAGCGCTGGACTAGACAATGTATCGGCGTTCCATTTAAAACTTGCTGCTCCAGACATCTCAGAAGTCTTAAGCAATATAATTAATGTCATTTTAAACATGGTATATTTCCGAGCTCACTGAAAAAAGCCAAGTTAATACCAGTACACAAAAAAAGGTGATACGACAGATGTCCGTAACTACCGCCCTATTTCTATTTTGTCTTCCATCAGCAAACTTATTGAAAAATTAGTTGTGAAACGTATTAACAAGTACCTCAACAAATTTAAGCTGCTAAAGCCTTGTCAATTCGGTTTCCGGGCTAGTAGTTCTACGAATTTAGCATTGCTATCATTAACCGATTTCTTGAAAACGTCCATCGACAACGGTAATTTCACAAGGTCTGTATTTCTTCATTTCACGAAAGCCTTTGATACCATTAGTCATAATATTTTATTTAGCAAATTAGAGTCCTTGGGTATCACTGGCCCATCCTTGACCTTCATAAAAAACTACCTTCTTGATCGTGAACAATCAGTCTGCATTGGGGGCGTTAATTCTAATGTTAAAATAATTAATCAAGGGGTCCCACAGGGTTCTATTCTTGGACCCTTACTGTTTTTTATCTATATTATTGATTTTCCTGACTGCCTTGGAAATTCTAAAGTTATTCTTTACGCTGATGATACGACCATTTCCATCTCGCATAAATCATTACCTACTCTGATCAATATGTTGAACAAAGAACTGACTAATGTCGTTGAATGGTGTCGCTTAAACAACTTAATTTTAAACCCGCTCAAAACTCAGTTCATGGTTTTTAAAACATCACAAAAAATGCTACCTTTCATTCCACGAGTGTTCATTGACAATCATTTCATTCCTGCGTCTAACTGTGCGTGTTTTCTGGGCGTAAAATTAGACCCTCATTTAAAGTTCACCAATCATATTCTTTACGTCAAACAAAAAACAGCATTTGGTATAAGATCACTCATCAAATCTCGTCCTTTTTTTTCACTTGAAGCCTTATTGTCTTTATACTTTGCCTTTATACATAGTCACATCACCTATGGCATTACATCATGGGAAAATACATACAACATTCATATTTCGTCTGTACAGCACATTCAGAATCAGGCCATTCGCATTATTACTAACAGTTCATCTTATTCTAATGCTACCCCACTCCTTCAGGCTAGTTGTATTCTTACTTTGTCTGGCTTATTTAATTTTCACTTAATCATATTGTTATATAAACAACTTAACAAACAGCTTGTGTTTGATTTAATCGATGCTAGTTTACTCACTAACACCAATAGCACTAGATTCGCCCACAGTCACAACTTCCTTTTACCCAAATGTAACACCAATTATGGCAAAATGACGTCTGCCTTCGTGGTCATTAAATTATGGAATAACCTGCCCTATACACTAAAATCATCGTTATCTTTTCATGCATTCAAACGTGATCTTAAAAACTTCATCTTGCATAACTAGGTTGACAACGATGATTACTTAACGATTCTTATGTATCCGGACATGAAATTAGAAAGACTTTGCAAATTTAGATTATTGCTTTATGGCGTGATTATGTTTTACTTGTATAACTTATTACTATTGTTCTTGTGTCGCATTCTGACTGCTTTTTTTGTTTTTTGATGTTATTTTATGTAAGTTCACTGTTTACATTTCACATGTGTTGCGTAGTTTACGTGCTGTTATAATAAATAATTTTATTGTTATTGTTAACCGAGGGTCCCACTGCAGTCGCTTGACTTTGGGACCCTCGTCTGCATACAATATTCTACGAATTTTGTATTTTGAATGAATGAATAAACTGAATAACTGAACTGAATTATACGCTACGCTTCACTTTCGCTACTCAAATATACCGAGACCCTTGACTCACATTTCTATTGTGCTCTTCACAGATAGCGCTTTGCCCTAAATGAAACTATTGCTATAACTTGAGCAATATATAGTCGTATAGGCACATATACACTTACCCACAATTTGCGCTGAAGTTTCGTGGCCGGAATGAGTAAGAGAGTAACAAAAATGTGCCATGAGACGCAGCAAAGCACGGGAATTGTGCCTACTCGAACCCAAAGGACATAGTACATGACAGGCGTGAACAGGATTGAAAAGAAGATCCTCGTCACCACGGTGAAAGTCGTTGTTATGACACCGCAGTCTACTCCAACAATGGAAACCATATACCCCGCTGGGTACCGGGGCAGTGTGGCGGGACTCATGCGCATCATCTGCAAATAATAAGAAAGACAACTTCCAAATTTGTGGCACACGGGTTGACAACATGAGAGGGGGTATTGGCTGGGTTCCACGAGCGCTTGTAGTCATTGAAACAGCAACATACGTCAGCAGTAGCTTCTGACAGATCCGTGTGGCGGTACACATAGAGCGTATTACTTTCCATGAACGGTACGCAGTGCATAGGTGCTCCACTGCCTCAAATGTTCTTTTAGTATAAGATGTAGACTACCACGCACTTTCATGAGAGTATTGTTTTCTACCTTAAGTGAAACAGTAAACGATCAAGAACATACGTCTTTACTGCTATTTTGCTTTCCTAGATAAGGAATGGGACAGGCATTCCGAGAGATGGCTTGGATATTACAGCGAAAGCTATATGTGACTAGGAGAATTGAAAAAAGTCACACTTTCACCTCAAGGGCGCAACAATGAATGCGATAGCAAAAACTTGGAATGTAACGCTGAGAACGGCAAGCACATTGAAATGTGCAACACGCTGCTTGCTCACAAACTACGCATGAAAATAACTTACACTAAACGAGAGCCAACTGACATCGTTTACCGCTCAGAACTTAACGCGTTGTTTAAACAAACACAACGCACTAAACGTAGTCACAAGCACAGATGAGTGCAAACTAACAACTGTCTCAGTTGTTATACTTCACTGTGTATGAAAAGCGTGCTCTGTTCGCAAGGGGCTTGGGCGTTGAACGAAGTGGCCTTTCTGAGCCCGACAACTAACGCAATCGTTCCGGTCAACGCCGAAAGCACACAATTCTCCCCACCGAAGGATAAGCGCACTTGCACAAGCATATCCCCCCCCCCTATTCGCGGTGCAAAGTAGGCGTATGAGATAAGCGCGTATTGCCGAATTGTGACGACGTGGGCACTGTCAGCTTTTTAAAGGCGAATGCATTTCTTATACCGGTGTCACACGGGCATTTTTAATTCCGATTAGTGCCGATCAGGATTAACCACGATCAGGAATAGGTGCTGCTGCACGGTCACTCTTAATCGCGATCAGGCCCGATCGGGATAAAGACTATCGCGATCCGCGCATCGTGATCTGGCTGAGATATCGCGATTTCGTGTCGTCTGCAACCCGTGGCTGAGCTTGTTGGAAGCAAAGTAAACATAAAAATCAAGCATAGTCCTGTAGTAGTAGTAGTAGTAGTAGTAGTAGTAGTAGTAGTAGTAGTAGTACAAAACTTTATTATGTACATAATCTATACAGGCAAGATCTGCAGTGCCCCGAAGAATATCTGTAATATTGCATATTTTAAGATTCGTATCGACAGCATGTAGTTATGGGATAAGTAAATGATAAGCGGATGACACATTAAACTCTCACACTGTCGCAGTTGCTGTAGCACCACGAAACAAAGTGATTATGAGTGTCGCCAGCTTTTTCACTACGCCGCAGCGTACGCGCACTTCGTGGTCGAATGAAGAGACCTCTACAGTAATTTTATTTATTTATTATTTATTTACAAAATACTGCAGGCCATGTGGCCCATGCAGGAGGGGCAGGGTACAACATAAATACATCAACAAAGCACAATTGAATATCATAAACAAATCGGGTAACAATAAAAAACAACTCTAAATAAAATTTAATTAGGAAATAGTGAAGAAGTAATCCTGTATTGATTCAGTTGAGTCCAGATGATCAATATGTATTTGGTTCCATTTCTCTATGGTGCGGAATTAACCACTGACAGGGGCTGCTGGAAGACTCTAGAAGTGAAACTCTGTTGTGTACAACGAGATTGCCGCTTCGCTGCGACTGGACGGCTACGAGCAGGTTCCATCAGAAATAAAAATGAAGATTAAGACTCTCGCACAGCAATGCAGATAAGTGCAAAAAACTGTACGGAAAGATGGATTTATGAAAAACTTTTGTAGTGGCACGCAAAGTTTTTGACGTTGGAGCGGTTCTTGCACGAATAACATATTGCTGATAAATATTTGCTGATAAATAACATATTGCTCTGTTGAAATATCGTACGGCGAATTTTGTCAATGATATGTTTTACGGTACGCAATCGCAACTTCGTGCATTTCATCCGACCCAAACTCAAATCGGATTAGCTAGGGCCGGGTAGCAGTGGCCATAAAGTTCATCCCGATTGATTGATTTGTGGGGTTTAACGTCCCAAAACCACCATATGATTATGAGAGACGCCGTAGTGGAGGGCTCCGGAAATTTTGACCACCTGGGGTTCTTTAACGTGCACCCAAATCTGAGCACACGGGCTTCGACATTTCCGCCTCCATCGGAAATGCAGCCGCCGCAGCCGGGATTTGAACCCGCGACCTGCGGGTCAGCAGCCAAGTACCTTAGCCACTAGACCACCGCGGCGGGGCGTCATCCCGATCAAGACAATCAAACCGGACTGCCCTGATAGCGATTAAAAGTGCCCGTGTAACACGAGTATTAGTCGGGCTGTGGTAGGCGTCCATCGGGGTCCGCCCAGCACCCTCTCCCACAGCAACAGCTGCGAGCGCGTGCGTCCTTAGCAATCAGAGCCCCCACCATGCACCATGTCACGCTTCGGTGTCGGCAGCTGAAACCAACAGCTGTGGGTGCGCGCGCTTATCCTCCCTCCTAGCAACAGGAGCCTCCACCTCCTTGACTTGAACGTGTCTTGCCATCGCCTCAGTGCAGTGCGTTAGAAACGCATTTGTAGCGTTTGTGCTGACAGCGTTTGTGTAGCGTTTTTTAACCGCCCAATCTAGGTACTCGAGCTGGAAACGCATACCACCTTTCTCGCGACAGAAAAACGCCACGTGCGGTGAACGGCGCTATTGGTTGCGGGGTGTAACAAAAAAAGAAAGTATTGTTCTGTTAACGCTGGATTCTCCCGTGCGAAGCGAAACGCTGTTATCAACGCTACGCAATCCATTCGCACTTGTTCGCGATTCCCTTCGGGGAGGTGAGAGAATTTCTCTTGTTTTTGTGTTTATATATATATATATATATATATATATATACGGTGAATGACGGTGGCGGCGATGGCAAGAAAGCAGAGGAGATGGTTCATGCAATTGCTATCGCAATCACTCTGTTCGACATCAACGTCACAAGCGGTCTCCATTGGCGTCGTCACGCCGTGCATCCCGTCGCAGCCAGGGCAACGATCACGCTCGCATAAGTTTCTACTGAGACTTTCAACATGGGTAAGCCACGCACAACTTTAGAAGAGGGCTGACGAGCTAGGTACTCGAGCTGGAAACGCATACCACCTTTCTCGCGACAGAAAAAAATGGCAGCATATCTACAGAGTGAATGATGGATAATGGGGCGAAGCATTCGTTTGTCCATGCGTCCATCTGTGTGACCGTTCATGCGTCTGTTCGTGCGCCTGTCCCTGCGTTCATTCATGCATCCGCCCCTGCGTCCGTTCATGCGTCCATCCATGCATCTGTCTGTTGTGTCCGTTCGTTCATCTATTTAACAGTCCAAGTCCCACCATCTCGCATCTTTTTATCATATATTCCCCATATAGAAGCACCGCCATTCAGTGGACATTCCAAGGACTAAACGAGAGGTGGCACACGCACACTTTCTTACGGCTTGCGCTTCGGGTCTACTTCCCACCTTCAACCACCTTGAGTTCACGGTATATACTAGTTCACTGTATTTATGGCACTGCAGCCCAATGCTCACTAAACCTTTCTAAAACCAAGGAGATTACGCCCAGCGAGTATAACGTAGCAACCTTTTCCTGTCAGATAGTGCTCAATATACATGCCAGCGACTGCTAATGTGAAATGAGAGACAGGAGGATTCAACCTTTAATTTCTTACGGCTTGCGCTTCGTATCTGCTTTCCCCCTTTGACCACTGGTGGTTACGTACTACGAGGAGGTGTTGAATAGAACAGCCTTTTACTAATTAAGCTATTGAAGATAGTGTCATGCGAATGTACGAAATCTCAGGTACCTCACACTCGAAAACTCGAATACTGGCAAGGCAAGCCATGGCAGCTGGTTTATCCGTTGAAAACGCAGTTGAGTACCTGAAGCTCGAAGCACGGGCAGCTTCCTGCGGTCATGACTGCGTGCAGCGGCGGCCCCACTCCTCTCGGCCGGATTGAATAGATGGAACATGCGCGTCACCCGTAACGCTATCCACGGGTTACGCTGCCCATCAGGGTTCGCATCGGGAGCATGGTTGAACTTTTTCGCGGTAGCTATGAGGCAGCCATAAATTCCTCCCTCCTCATTATAAGCCTGAACCTCAGTACGTCGGGAGACTATTGACAGCGTATCTGAAGCGCAACTTTACGTTCGGCGTACAATCTGTACTCTGCTTTCTTGTACAACGATCTTACTAAGCAATTTTACTTCGCTTGAAGGATCTATACGCTGCCGAACTCTAAACGAAATAGACCTCGAGCTTTAATATCAAGCCTTCTACGAATGGGGCAGTACTGTACTCACCTACTCCTTCACATGTGCGCTTTGCAACGACTAAGCGAACGTGAATCATATGCGATTAAATTTCCCGGCGTTACGCTATAGTAAAAACGGTAATTCTTTCCACTGGGAGGTGCTTCTACGTAGCCTCTACGTCGATGGACTGTCCATCAAGGACGCGGCGTGTTCCGACGCCGGAGATGGGCTCTAAAGAACAACAATGAAGTTTTTTCGTCCATTAATCTTCGATAGAGATCATACTAAGCGTCTTGTATTATGGTTTTTCGCACCGTTCTGGTTGAAAGAACGAGCACGCCTGTGGTAGATTTTTTCTGTTTGCCAAGGCATACCTTATCCTTATTGAAAGAGCATGTAGGATTTCTATATTGAAGCGTGACATTTACCGTGATGGTAAAAGTGGTTATGCAAAGCTATTTTGCAACGCATACCAGAGAATGTAATAGAATATGAACGGCTGTAGACTGCATAGCTACAAGGGGGCTGAATCAGTGGTTAGTTTCCTTGTCATAGTGAACCTAACGTATCTAAAAGATAACACAGCGAAGCAAAAAGCATAGCTATTATTAGTAGTGTTACACTTTAATGTAGTAATCCTGCACGACAGAAACGCAAACAAATGACAGTGGATGTAAAAGCACTTTGGCACCGCTTGGAACCGACCCTGCTTCCTTCGAGATAACACGACGGATGATCTGGCTCTGTAGTGATACATCTCAGTGCGTGGCGGAAGCCAAGGAAGTATAAGGCTTATTGTTGCGAGAGTTGGTTCGTACTTCCAGGCAAACCATAATGTGCGCAAATAATGACACGGACACAAAAATAACACACAGGAAAGGCACCTCTTCCTCTTCATTGTTCCTGTGGCCCTGTCATTATTTGCGCTCACCAATTTACCTTCAAGAAGGCAGTGAAGTTGGCAGTCGTACTTATAGTTTGTTTAGACATCACCGTGCATATTCCGTCTTCCAATGACACCACCGGACAGAAACATCTCTATCACGATGTTTAGATGTGAGTGAAAACGCCACCGGTATATATAAACTCTCATCTTTTACGTAATCATTCTTGCCCTCCCCGCTATCCATGGATAGCCTACATACCTTGGTGAAGATGGAGCCCTGGAGCAATGCCCTGACTCGTACAGCAAGCGCGTACGCACACGTGCTTTCGAAGCTTCCCGTCAGAAACTCAGCAGCGCAGCTGGCCAGCAGCAGCGCTGTTATTGTGGTTACCTCTAGTCGGGTGTTCGCTTTCAGCAGCAACCTGCAGCAAAGCACTTCCAAAGAACTGATTCTGCACAAACAGTGAAACTGGTACAGGAATGGTGAGTAGATACGCTTGCGCTTACAATGTAAAAAAAACTGCGCGAAATAACGACAATGAATTTTCTTCCTCTCCGTACTGAATAGCATGGGAGACACGCGCATTGGATTCTACCATAGATACCAATTCGGTGCCTTGAGTCCACATCGTGACAGGCCACGCAAGGCTCGTATCAGTGTCTGCATTCTCGACACGTTGAGTAATGTGTTGTGTAACCTAAAAACCAAAATAGTGCGGCTGCGAAACCACTGCGAAAAAAAAAGCTCAGCCCAAATCTGCTTCTGAGGCTGACGCTACTGATTTGAGGCCACCTGAATAAAAGTAAAGGCAGTGAGTGACATTCTGTCAGTATTCTGCCAGAGTCCTCCAGTAAGGACAGGTGGTGAGGTTCACGCGTCTTTGTTGGTTTAGCATTTACGTGGTAGCCCCCGTGCTTTGTCGGCAATAACAAGCGTGCGAATGTGTACACCCTACCAATCTTTTTTGTTGATTTTCATTTTAGTTATCTGTGCTATACCATTTGCCCTTAGTCATTGTCTTGTCCCACGTACTACAATTTTTACGGCGTCTATCACACAAATTCTAAAGCCTTCACACCGTCGTTATATAGGTTTCAGTTGCGTGGTGCATTGTTGCGAATATCGAAGAATACAACAATGAGGTTGCTTTGCTCCTAATGGCTTTCACGCGTCGATAATTTCAAGAGTCACATGGATTAAGCTTCACCTACACACTGTGAGACTGGTGTATACTAATCTAAATCTCGCGCGACTTTAGCACCACTTCTGCCGATGCTAGATCTCGGACAAGAAAGTACCTTGCAGAAAATATTTTGACGTCCTGAATGTATTTCTCTTTGCTATCTTTACTCAAGGAGTTTCTAAAGTCACAATTTGATTGTAGCAAAACTGCTTTTTATCTCTCCATGCGTTGTGTTTCATAGATTGGTTAAGGTATCCTTTAGTTCTTTTTTAGGTTGGTTATTGTAATACCTCTTTAGTTCTATGCTGACAAAATGGGGTCACTGCTTTCTTCTGACTTTGTTTCGTTTCATTAATTTTTATACTGCCTGTATTTTTTCATGGCATTCAGGCTATCTCGGCTAATGAATTCAACTGACAGGTGAATAAAAACAAGAAAACTATTACTGGTGATTCCCAATAGCAGTGCAATGACTCTCCCTAAAATATAAAGCAACTAAAATGAACGAATAATCCCCTTTTCTGTTTTTGGCATCCAAACCCACAATCTTCAAATTACACGTTTGATGCTCTACCATTCGAGCTACAGCAGAGGCTTGTGCACTTTTCGAGCTATTTGTGCACCTTTTAGCAGAATTTTTTATGTGTACTTAGAAGCTGGGATTTTGAGGTAGCGCCACCCGTGGCCCGATCTGCATGTGTGCAGAGTTGTTCTTTGCCAGAGGGTTTACTTCTTTTAAAAAACTGCGCGAAAAGATGGCGAGAGGTGAGGATGAGAAACTGAACGTTATCGCGCCCGTCCTATGTCTCTTTATTGCCTCTGGTTGTTCTCTCTTTTTTCCGTAGCTTGCATGTACCACTTTGACATAATACGCCACTAACACCAGTAAGATACCGTTATTTTGTTAGTTTATTCATGATAACGTCGCTCTTTCGAACGCGTCAAAAAGCCGCTCTTTTTACGTGTACCTTGATTGCCAAGCGACCGGCGTCTGCGTTCATATGAAACGCTGGTTGCGCACGGCCATCACATTCCACAAAGGTACGAAACGCATGACTTTCCGAACTACTTGGCGTATGTAGTACGTGTGCAGAAGCGCCACCCATGTAGCTTTTCCTTCATTTCCAAGAAAAGTTGTCTGAGAGTGTAGGTCTATGATAAGGATTTCCCGGATGCGTCGAAGTATTCTGGAAAGCAGTAGTGAGGTATCGTATCGTATACATTTATCGTGGTAGTAGCTTGTATATTCATCCCAAGTAATCTTTACCGAGTGTCTTGTATGGTATCGCGGTACAATTTCAAAATACCTTTGCCCAGCCCTACTCCCACTTTGTTTCTTTGTTAAGCACTGTTTGTGTCTTAGCGTAGGGGACAACTAAACTAGTGCTTGAGAAACAAACGAAGTGCTCCTAGCTGTGACTTTCAGAAATGTTTCGTTTAGGTTAATCCCATGAGGTATATTCAGTAACAATAATGTTTGCGTACTCTCATTTATTGAGAGCAAACTTGTACAGTACACAATGCTTGGTCCAGCTGACAATTTTCCAAGCTTTATTGCAATAATGATGAGCCATTTCTGCCTGCTAACTCTGCTTGGCTTTTGCAATGCTTCATATTGTAGACACATGATGGAGCCCTGAGCAGAAAATAGTTTAGGCACTGAAATTTCAACTGATTCTTTGCCTACTTTTTCATTCACTTCTTCGTGATAGTGTTCCAGCGAGCGCTGTAAAAGCCTTGCAAAAAACATATATATAATACTCACTCTAAAAGAGGTACTCTCACCAGTAGAGATATCAAGATGGCACAGTTAGCTGCTGCGGTTGTGAGTACATCAAGCAGCAATACTCTGAGAGCGCCTGTGAGAAAGCCAAGGGGTTTGTTGATGATCACGTGCCTAAAAAAAATTGAAGAAAATAAGCTTGCAAAAACAGCCGCACATCGACAATAACACACATACCACTCGATGGTGGACAGTGAAATCTTGCCGACTCAGTAACAGGCGGCGCTTTATAATGACGCCTTGCATTAGTGGAAAACAAGCTCAGTAGAGTTCCGTAGTAGGCTCGGGTAGTGTATTGGTTATGGTGTCCGGCTGCTGAGGTGAAGTTCATGGGTTTGATCCCTTCTGTGGCAGTCGCCATTAAATTAACCAGTGTGCTACGTGATGCGAGCACACGTTAAAGAACAGCGAATCATCAAAATTTCCTAAGCACTTTACTACGGGACACCTCACTATGATACCAAAGTTTCAGACTGGTTAAGATCTCGGCCTTTCTTTTTCCTCCTGTTCCTCCTCCATTTAGTGTTATTACTAGAGATCTGCAACAAGAACTTCAAGATACCGCATAATATATAGGAGGGCACGCATATTGTAGTACCAGTCAAGTAGCAAAAACAGTGGCTGTATGTGCTAACCTGGGCAAACTTATGCTTCCTCACAAAGCTTATTGCAGCGCTGATCTCATGAACTACAACGTTGAGGGACATGACTCGTATTTATGCAGCTGGAGCATCTTTTGTGGTAATATTATCCGTGACACCCTAAATGAGTAACAAGCGGGTTTTTCGCCAAAGCGCCTCCAGTACAGTCTTTTCAGCCTTATGAATGGCTCACAAATGTCTCCCATAAAAAGTAACGTGCGAATATTCAAGTATAAAATGGAATCAAATAGTACCTTGCTGAATCATTTGATTCAATTTTTGTTAAATAGTATTCATCCTGCCCAATATTTTGATCCTAAAACACAACCAAGGCTCCTGATGCAGCTTTGTTAGCATGTGATAGCTAAAACTAACGCCAACGCCGTTACAGAAGGCGTTTGGGTATAAAGTGTAGCAATATATTGCTTTAAAAGCAAGCGCTTGTTATTTTAAAATATGCTGTGTAATTTCCGTATTCATGGTTTAGTAGGGAAGACCCAAGAAGTCTGAAAAACGGACGTACTGCGAGCATAAAAAGAAGAATCAGCACACCTTGTAGTCGAGAGGTACAAAATACTTCAATGAGTCCCTGATTCCCCCATCCCGCAAGCAAAACAATCTTACTTTGAAACACTTGGAAGAGTACTCAGATACTGAAACAGCTTTGATATATGTCGACGTTGTTGTGACTCTAAATAAAATAATCGCAGCCGGCAAAGATGAAACTCTCTATTTCAGCGAAAGTTTGTGCCCCCAAAAGAACGACCCTAAAATACAAGGTTATTCGCACAAACAGTCATTGGTCGTCGAACAATCTGGTCAATGCTAAGGCACGTCGGCATGTACACTTAAGGAGGCTAGACGTGTGGGTGCGTTGGTAGTTCATTGTACTTCGGAAACTCTCCCGAGTAAACAAACACGTAATTTCGGGACATAAATCTCCTGTCAACATAACAATAAGCGATTACAAGACAAAAGCACTTGTCATGTGTTCAACTTGTTTCGCGTTCAATTAGTACGCTTTAGTCTGGGCAACATTTATGCATGTAGCAGCTAGGCTGATTGGTGGTGACCGTGTTAGTTTCAGAATAAGCTTTACTGTTTCTTGCCGTGCGCATAAGCTCACCAGAACACTCTGAAATAATCGCGGGGATGTTCAACAAGCGGTGCACGCCAGACTGGCCTCACTTGTAACGGGTGTGGACGAATGTAAATAGAAGCTCGCGTGGTAATATTTATTTAGCAAGCATAATACAATACAGGTCAAGGTGGCTCGGGAACAGAGCTTGTGAAATGGTGTGAATGAAAGCTGGTTTACCACAGCTAGAAATGAACTGATAATTAGTGACATATTCTTTGAACAGAATTATTCCTTAATCTGCGAATGAAATGCATTGATTGTATTCGCAGAAGTTTTTCTTCACAAGTAGCAAAAAAAATTGACGAAGTAGGTTATCAGTTGTATTCACAGAGACCATTAGAAGCTTGCACAATTAAATGCACAAAACTTTGCAGATGACCACACGTACCGTTTTCGTGAATTCAGCAGTGCCGCTACTAAGACGCGGCTTCGGGCAGCTTTACCAAGGTGAGGCAGCTCGGCGTAAATGGTTTTGTTATACCTCACAGCATTCCACGTATGTCTGGAACCAAAGAAAACAAGAAATGACTTTATCGAGACGTGTAGCTCATTTTTATAGGACAAATTGGTAAATGTGTACATATATCCCCTTGTCGTAAAGACGTTGTTACACGGCAATCCGCACGTGTCTTCGATTATTTTGGATTCCCACAATTTGCCGTGAACCCGCTTTTTTAGCATGTTTTTATCTGCCTCCAGCTTTTTAACGTGTGTATATATAAGTGACATGCGTTATCAGCAAAAAAAACTGTAGCACGTTTCCACACATCTGTCTTCTCATTTCCTACTTGCGCCTGAAATCAGTGCGGCAAAAGAACGATCATTTCACTACCCTTCACTGGTCCCTTCTGCCAAAGCCGTTTATCCATCTTCACCGGAACCCTTTACAATCCAAACACCATTTACTTGTGGTCTCCGCTATTCCATGAACTCCGTGTGCGTTGACTAGCCGCTGTCGCCATGCCAACCCGAGCTCCTACAAATCTTGCCGGTACGGACCCGGTGCTTTGAGCCCGCCTTCAAATTATCGCCAATATGATATACTCGTGTGGTGACACGCCGTGCTAGAGCATCAGCACGACGAACAACAAGAACGATCGTGGGCATATGCTTTTTGTTTCCTAGAATTTGTGGCGCGCTCGCGGCTTTTAGCGCTGCCACTAGTGGCATCGTTGATCGTGACGGCATTGTGCACACAATGCATGTGTTTACTTGAAATGTTTGAAAAATATCGGAGATACTTTAGGGTCCTCTCAAGGCATGAGAGGTCGCATATCATTGTTAGGTCCTTCGGAAGGCCATTCCAGTTCTTGAGGTTTGAAAGTGTATGAAGCCAGTTCTGAGGTGACAGATTTTACACCCACTCAATCATACAAATGTTTTTGGGGTGAAGTTCTTTATAGTGGCACCCGTTCGTCTCTCGTTGTCGTAGTTGTAGTCGTAGTGTGTAACGAGTTTTACATTTTCACCTCCAAGGTGGTGCCGGTGAGAGATTTCTTCTGTGTGTTGCTGAACAATAAAAAATTAGCAGCGTGCGCGTTAACTGAAAGCCGAATTCTCCTGTCTCTCATTCCTCCTTAGCAGCTATTAGGATGTACATTGACAAGAAATGGTTGCTATCTGACACTATCTGACAAGAAAGGGTTGCTACGTTATATTTATTTATTTATTTATTCCAAATACCTTACAGACCCAACAGGGCATTGTGTAAGGGGAGCATAAAAGGAATATATACATGAATTGGTACAATTTCCATACATACAATAAACATAAACTAATTGTCAATTTTTATACAAGTCCTAACAAGAATAACAATGAGAAAATTATACTTTATTAGAAATAGAACGACAATGAAAATTTTATGAGTATAAATGTGTGATAATGATGTAAAACAAGCTAAAAAGCAAGCACAAATTGTGAAAAGACTTTCCATTATTTAATAGAAAACATCGCTCAAGAATACACAACAGAACTGAATGGCATGTTAGTAATCAAACCATTAAAAGAAAAGTTTAATGTAAGAGAAAAAAATTGAGATAGTAGTGAACGAACGCATAGGTGTTAATTTTAATATGAATAAAACAAGCAGTTATTCCTGGAATTGGGTGAGTATTCGCTGGGCGTAACCTACTAGCTTTTAGAAAGGTTTAGCAAGCGTTACGCCGCAGTACCATGAATACAGTGAACTAGTATATACAATGAACTCGAGGTGGTTAAGGGTGAGAAGTACACACGAAGCGCAAGCCGTAAGAAAGTGTGCGTGTGCCTCCTCTTGTTCAGTCCTTGGAATGTCCGCTGGATGGCGGTACTTCTATATGAGGAATAAATGATGAAAGTATGTGAGATGGTGGTACTTGGAGTGTAATAAGTGGGCGAACAGACACACAGACAGATGCATGGGCGGACGGATGGACGCATGGAAGGACGTAGGAGCGGATGCATGGACGAAGGCGGGGACGGACGCACAGATAAACGTGTGGACGCACAAACAGGCGCACGCACGGACGGGCGGATGGACGCACGGGCGGCCACACAGACGCATGCATGGATGGATGGAAGCAAGAACGAATGGATGGACGGATGCTTAGCCCCACTCTTCATCATTCACTCGATGGATATGCTGCCATTTTTTTTTTGATGATGTGGACTTAAACGAATGTGCCTCATGCCCGGTGAAGAGTAAGAATTATTATTAACATGAGCTTTATCAATTACCTCTCTAGCGAATAGTAAATCATTCTTTCCACTCAAGGTGGGAACCATTCCTCAAACGTTTGATGAAAAAAACCTCCTAAATCTTGCGTAGAGTGAAGAGTTAGAAACAATTGCAGTGGTCTAAAATATCGGCGAAAAAATCTGCGTAACACTTCCGTACTTCAATGTTCCCGAAAAAACTAGCCTAAATTCATAGAAGTAATGAACACGGCATCGCGTGGTCAAAAACGAACTTCAATACATTGCTTAAGATTGCTATCAACGTTCGCTCTCAGCGTGATGAACGACGACTGAATGATTCTGGTTGCCTCGCGATTCCATACGACTTCGAATGACATGCTCCACCTTCAAGCAGCCGTCCATCCATATAAACATTAAAGGTAATGCCCACACTGACTCGACACACAAGACTTCACTGAGATATGGCGCAACCACTTGAGCCAAGCTGGCTGCTGGAGAAGGCTGGCATTCACGCTCAAGACCACCGATGACGTTACCACGAGCTAACACGACCCTCAAATCACATTAGCGGATGTAAGCAGGCCTGCATAAAGTGATTATCGTTATTTGCGCATCACGTCACGCTTTGTCATATTTTCTAAAACCTACGGTTCACTGTATCCTTCCACTTTGACTTCACATCAAACGCACAACAGGAAAACGAGGCTACAGTTTGAAGGCAGCTGTAATAAAAAGCATTTCACAAAAGCATTTTAGCGAAGATGTTTTGCGTGAATGCCAAACGCAATTTTTCTGAATAGAGTTGCATGCTAGTTCAACTGATAGACGTTAGACATTGCTGCACTGCAGTAAGAACGAAGCATCACTGGACTGATAATCCAGCCATAAATTTGTATACTGGCGATGTACAATATGTGCAAACCATTTCGAATATGACATTTCCGGGACGGCAATTTTATTTTTTTTTTTCTAGGGGCAGGCGTGCATAGCGACAGCGTGAAATACGTGTGCCACATACTTTCCTTCAATGCACCAGAACATTATGGAGCGTTCGCATATATCGTAGAAGCTTTAATTCAGCCAACATATTTGCAAAGCGGGAAAATATGCATTTTATCACAAGTAAGGCTTTACCTGAACACAACGGTGGCGGCCAATTTTTGAAACACACAGTGCGTCTCTTCATTCCCTGCACTGCATACCTGTAGGGTACAAGCCACATGCATCGACGAAACGTTATGAGCTGTGTATTTTTGCCGCTCGTAAAATTGCAGCGTGGTGCTACAGCGCTATGGAAAATAAGCTGGACGAAAATCGGCATTCATGTCAAGAGTGCGTCAGGCTGACCTTTTGGTGTATAAAGCACGAAATGCTTACCAACTGCTCTAACTCAGCGCGAATGGTTAGTAGCTTCTCATTTTCCAAATCCAACCTTCCCCCGACAGGGTCACGCATTTTTTCACAACCGTTCCGTCGTCATAACTCGACCCCTAGCAGGCCTGGATTCTCATAGGCGGGTCGTGGGTGATGCGAAAGCACGTCAACATGTTTTTGTAAGTAGCAACGCGCAAATCCGAAAACTAACTAGGCAGTATTTTTTTTGTATTCGCGTGCATAAAGGCATGCATGCACCATCGTTTATTATTTAATTTTACCGTTGAAGCTGTTCATGACCTGTTTCATTATTCGAATTCTTGGGCTGGTGGATGGCGGATTCATTCTTAGTTAACATCGATATCGGAGGCGTAAAAAACGTTTGGCTGCCAATCTATAGAAATTAAAACGCATTTTTTGCCCCTCAAAACTCGGCCTCCAGTTATACGTCTGCAGTACACTTTACGCTCACTAGAAAATTCGGGATTCTTTACACAGAATAGCAGTGGTACTAGTAGTGGTATTCCGCAGAAAAAAATGGCACGTAAATACCACATTCATCAAACAAATGGCGCTGAAAAAGAAAATAAAAGTAGACGTAGGAAATTGCTTTAGCATACCTGCCCATCTCTGTGAATGTCTTTTGGTGTGTACTGACATCCAGAAAAGATGAAGCACCCGCATACTGAGAACAAGAGTACAGCTGCCAATGTACCACAAGACTCATTGGGTACGCACATGTTATTTGCCTGAAAACAAAAAAAGAATGTTTCAATGGCGACAGTGCATAACTGGACCACTTAGTAATTTGTTATCGAATTCGATCTCGTAGCCTACTTCAAGCAATCTCCTGTTCATCCTGTCGGGGGCCGCAAGCAATCAATTTTTTTCGCTACTTGTTATTATGCGTGAAAAGTGTTGGAAAGCATGTACCGGATGCACCTTCTGTCTGATTTCATCCGAAAAGTGCTTCGCTTTCATAAAAATCCAATATAGACAGTCGAAGGAATGACATCATTATAAAGCTGAGTTCAATTTTGTTATTCAATGTAACACCATGACGGTTTATTATAAAGGACATCTTAGCTAACGTCATGGTATCAAGCTCATGTAACGGATACTGAAACGCCACCCTTGGAACATTTACCAATAAGAACAAAAAAATAGCTACACTTAAAATATTGATGTACAAGAAGGATTACCATTGGCGTTAACGTATGGCAAGGTAACGTAGCCGCAATCGTTCCAATATCTCGGCACATTTGTAAAACTCTCAGCTCAGCTTGAATAGTAAAATGTAAGAAATGAGGCGTTAAGATGTAGCAGCTGCCGAAGCAAACTCATCGCTCGCGTTTACACGCTTTTGACCTATTTCAGTAATAGGTGATGAAAATGATGACACAGTGAAAATATTTAATGGCGCAAAGACAAGCGCAAGCAAAGCCATGTGTCTGACAATACCCCAGAAGAATATACAGGTAAAACTGCTGAAACACGGCGTGCTGCTCAACACCTCTATTACGTAAAGAAGCACGAAGCATCTGTGGCGATCGTTGTAATTAACGTGCACACTTGTTGTCCTGAAAATTGTAGAAATCTGTCGCACGGACTCCGGTGCACGCAGCAGTCACTCTACAGAAGCGCATTCGCTCTGGCATCAAGATCGTAGCTCCAATCACCAGTTTCGCTGATTGGCCTCACTAATGGTGACCAGCACAATGTGGGCGTGCTTCCGGGATGTCTGCAACGTGAAGTATTATTGCCGCCACAATGTCAGATCTCCTCACGGTCTTTTCACGCTATGTATCTCTCATATATTCGACGCAAGTTCACATGGCAGCTACTTTAAACACTGTTCGCTGTGGGAAAATAAACATGATGGAGGATTTTCCTTATAATAAATCGGCCGAAAATGACCTGTGTGTAAACCACTGCCTTAGAGAACGCTACAATATAATGGCGCGTTCTTCCAGCAGTGACTTAGCCATGATAATATATCTGAAGTTTTACGTCCCAACACCACGATGTGATTATGAGGAATGCCGCAGTGCAGGGCTCCGGAAATTTTGACAATGTGGTGTTTCTTAACGTACATTGACATGACACAGTACACGGACCTGTACCATCCAGCCTCCATCGAAATGTGACTTCCGCGACTGGGATCGAACCCGTGACCTTCCGATCAGAAGCCGAACAACGTATCCTCTGATGCGAGGCTGCATACATGGATGTGATGCTATATTTGGGAAATGCACAATACTAGTGCTTTATTCTTGCCAACGAGCACGTGAACTATACGAGCAATATTGCATCGACAAGAAAAGGTGATATGTGCGTGAGCGCACCTTCGATAGCACCCCTCTCCACCGAACTGCCACATATATTCACGTGAATGATGGCTTGTTCAATATTTTGAGTTGATTACTGGGAATGTTTCATGCAGACGCCATGTCAGGTGTACTGATATTTCACTGTTGTCCTACCCCTCACATCCTTTTGCGGTCCACCAAAAGCAAAGAACAAACAAACCAATAACATAACTCAGTACCGCTTTGTCCTGCTGTCCTGGGCTTCGCGCAGTTTGTCGTTTTCTGTGGACGCGTATCAACAAGCCCATATAAGCACTCTAGGGCTTTCTTCGTGCCTCCAACGGCCAGTAATCACTGTGGACTGTGGAACAACGGTGTCGTGTGCTCTGTCGCGACCAACAAAATGAATATACACCTCCTTAAAAATGTCCTTTTCAAATATCTCACCTATCGATTGTTGTTCCATCGCACGCTGTGTTGGCCTAGTTTAGTCACCTCGTGCCTCTTACAGCGAAACCTGTTCTGAGAACACAACAACGCTATCCTGCGCCTCAGTTGTCCGCCGCAGACACCACCGGTGTCCGTCCATGAACACTATTACGCTAAATTGTGGAAATAGTGCATAAAAACATCAAGGATACAATTGAATTCGAACCCTGGTCGTGTGCGTCCCAGCCAAGACTTTTACCACGTAGCCATGCCGCTGCTCGAAACACTGTTGCAAGCTAGCCTTAGGCAGGCTTCATGTGGGGAAAGCGTTTTGATTAGTATGAGTAATAAAGCGTTTTACAACATCCAAGGAACAACCAAGCGTCAAAGAATGCGCATTGTGTAACGAGTGGGTCGTCGAATGCTCCAATGCATTACGAAAACTTCCAGCATAATTATTCATCGTCGTCAGCAACAGAATAAAATATGCACAAAGTTCATTGCAATTGTGTAGCTGGGGCGACGCTTCACCGAATAATGACGAAGTATGGCATAGCAAATGCCTGCTCAACCTCTCACAGTGGGTCTGAACCATAAGAGAAGGTGAACGAGAACAAGAGTGCCTGCCTACGAAAAAAGAGTTACGATGTTTTATGGCGTAGTGGGTACCCGGCAAGTGGGCTTGCAGCAGCAACCGAAATAGTGTTCAAAGAAGGCTCTGAAGGGCCGCTTTTCTAGCTTTCTCTGTGACAATGCTGCGCTTTTCGCGCAGGTGTACCCGGTAGGCCCATGGCTGAAACAATGGCCAACTCCTCCGCCTGGCCGGCTGTTCGGGCGTGCACGGTACAGGCTGTTAACAGTTCTCCGGTAGTAGCTCGGACCACCACCGCTACGAAGTCGTTGCGTCTCCTCGGATACCTTGTGGCGTCCACGTAGACTGCACCCTCGTCTCTTTGGTGCTGACGGGCCAGCACCACCACTCATGCCGCTCGCCTGCCCTCGTCTCTCTCTGGGTCAGTGTTCTTGGGCAGCGGGTAGACGATAATCTTCCTCGCCGTTTTGTAGCTTAGGAGAGCTTGCTCTTCCAGTTCGCCGTACGGTCCTGTACCCACACGTTCGCCTGGAGGTAGTAATCCCGCCCGGTCTAGAGGTCTTCTGCCCGCTGCCGTGCTGCTTAGGCAGCTCAACTGCGGTGCTCTCTGGGCCTCACTAATCTCCGAGAGCGTGTTGTGTGCTCCCAGAGACACGCACGGTGCTAAGCGACTGAAGTCGGCAATCAAGAACTTCGCCCGAGGTACAATCTGGCAAGGCACGGAGCGGCTAATGATGTTCATCGAGGCCACGTGGGCCGCCCGAGATGGCGCTGTGAGACCAACCATTGCTCTCAAGTGGTTCTCAGCCCACGTGGGTCGGCAAATAGCACCCGACATCAAAAAACGCAACGGGGAGGCGGACGCCGTGGCCCGTGATCTCATTACGTGCCGGGACGCGGCAGCCCGTCCCTCCGAGACCAGCGGAGAAGACCAAAAAGAAAACTTCGAGCCCCTCACCGATTAAGGTGGGATCCTGGCGGCTTACAGAGAAGTCAGGAGAGTCTTCCCGCACCCACACCAAGAACTCTCGCGTGAAGACGCGGTAAAGTTCCGACAGTTGCAAACCGAGTGCGTGCTGACATCGTCTCTGGCCCGGCACGTGTGCCCCGACATGTTCGTGGACGCAAAATGCAGTGTGTGCGAACGTGAACTAGCTACTCTCCACCACATCAAGTGGGGAGGGTGTAACAGTGCTATGCACAGTGGGAACGGGCAGTGCCAGGACGCCACGTATTCCGAAGAAGTGAGAGCGAGGATGCGCTCCGAAGACCTGAAGACGCAACGAAGGGCCATCCAGCGGCTTGAGGAGTCTTTGGCAAAGCAACGAAGAAAAGGAGCCGACGACCCATCTAACGGGCACGGAGGCACCCGAGTAACTGTCGCCTAGTCGGAGCACAACATCCTCGAGGTCTAGGCTCTGAGATTATCGGACTCTAATAGCCGTATTCTTAAGATAGGGAACATCCGAGCCCTGCGAGGCCAGGGACTTCCTCCACGCTAGATGTATAAATAAATCTTATTTTTCTCTCTCTCTCCGCGCAGGCTAGGTGGGTGGGCGGATGGACGGACGGATGAACGAATGAATGAATGGAGAGACTCCATCAACATTATGTTTGTTCACAAAAAGTTACTTGCCGTTTAAATATGAAAAATCACAAGTAATTAGGTATTGCTCACCTCTGATTGCGTGAGAAGTAGGAAGTCCGAGATTACGGCAATCAGATGGAGAGAGTGCCCACCCCAAATTGCGAACGATGAACCAGTTTGCAATAGTCTTGCGCATACAGCAGTGTAAATTGCACACATCTGAAAGCAACAAAAACCAGTGCACTGCGTTTATACGTAAACAGTACGCTTTCCTTTTATTCAGATATTGGTCACTCGCAACATTTGGCCGCTAGGCACTGCATGGGAGCAGGCAATGAAATAAACTAACGAGACTTGCATCTGTGCGAAACATAAACTTTATTGTCAATGATCACTCTTCGCTATCGAGGACTCTCATTTGATATATGTAGATTGAGGCACTAGTTCTATTTGTTGGACACAATATTTATTTCCTTCCATTATTTTGTCGTAGTTGTAAAAGCGAAAACTGAAGCACCAAATCTATTGAAGATTGCAGTATTTACAAGACAAGGCAATGACAAGCGAAACAGTGAACTGAATAGACCGTTGCTGAACTGCATGTCCACTGAGCATGAACAGTCTTACCGTGGGAAGTGACGCGCCTGCATTTTTGTTTGCCTAATTGCACAATGTAATTTATTCATTGTTGCTTGAATATGGTCTAATTTATACGGTTTTATGCGTCGCGCTCTCACTCGGCTTAGTATTGGTGACAGCATTATAAAAGTTCCACACGCAGCAACGCACTGAGTGAGACGCGCCGAAGGTGCAGTCTGTGAAGCCAGGTAAGCAGGAAAAACAATAACGAAAGCCTGTCTGTAAATCGCATGTATGGCATTCCAATTAGGCTTAAATTTATGGTCTATTGCACAGGCACTATCATGATTTCAATATAGACAGGGCTTATATTTCCATTACTCATCAAGTACAGTGTTAAAGATTTGGCGAGCTGATATGTCGTACTTGAACTGGTCCATCGCATGACGGAAAGAAAGCGATGACTGAGCCGGCCAACACAACAGGATTTTCCAGTTGGTGATGCTGATGCTGGTGACCTCAGATGGATGGCACTCACCCACCGAGGGAGATTGGCCAAGAACCGGGCGGCAGGATACTTAAATGAAATTAAAATGAAATTAAAGCCAATCTGAAAAATTAGTTTACAGATAGAACAGCCAATAGGCAAAATTGTTGCTGAGCAAGCGGTCAAACCAACTCTTGTTCCAGACAGACAGTCCTGTTGTGTTGGCCGGCTCGGCCACTTCTTCTTTCTAGTTTTGGGTGGACCAATCTAAGTTCACTAACCTTGTATAAAATATTGGTGGGAGAAATCGCTACCACTAACGCTTTTCACCTCTGTGCCTCAATTTTCGGTCATTCGAACGAGTGAAGCACTTACCATTGCAATTGCCAAGCAGCACAGTGCGCAAACGTGGAGCTGATACGAAATCGTCAGTGGCCATATGTCTAGTAAATGCTGACTTATTCGCAGTCCTTGAAATGTGCATAACAAACATGTGGTGACGTTGCTGACCTGGAAGGTGAGGATTCAAACTTAAGGGTTGTTTCTGACCAGAAAGTTTAGTATTTTAAAAATACGGCGCATGGGCAAAAATGCTACCTAGCATCATTTGCGGTGAACGTGCGTCTAGTGGGAGTTCTATATTTGTTATTGGAACAAAATTACTGAAAGTTGGTATTCTATCTTCGGGAATATAAGGGAGAAAATGAAGTATTGGCTTCGTATAGTGCAAGAATGAAGAAATAGTGATTTTCGAAACTACCTCGGGCTCCTTCATTGACACTGCCAATCAGTGCCACGCTTCATTTTAAGGGGGAACCCTTTGCTGTCTCATCAAACGCAAAAATTGTCTGGAGTTCCACTTCGTGGGCGTCAACACGAACAATGTGAATAATGATCACCCCGTGATGGCCTCAGAGCATAATTTGTCATATGATGGCGCAGGGCTGTGTAACCTGTGAAGTCATCATGAAATTATAGGGCGTCACTGTGCGGTTGATTACGAAACGTAATTACAATGCCAGGCCAAGCGTGGGCTGATGCTAGAGACAGTGCTATACTAAGTGGCTTGGAACAAAGCATACAATGCCTCCAATTTTAGAGGCATTGCAAAACTACGTTAATTGTAGAAGGCTTTAAGAGGAGAATTCAAGAGGATCAAGGTTCACTACCTCGACAAAAAATTATATTATTTGCACACATTGTGTAGATTCCGGGACACGAAGGTCTCGAGGGAAATGAAGTGGCACACATCGCAGCCCGCGAATCCGTCAACCGGGCGTTCCCGTACGAGATCCGCCTCCCACTAACAACCGAAGCAGAGGCAAGAGAACCCGTACCACTAACGTATCATGCATTACTGCAACACTATCGGCTCGAATGCAGGTTATACCCTCCGCCACATCCAAAACTCACAAGAGACAAAGGGACTGACTATGGGCGTCTTCAAAGCAACACGTTCACACACGGCGTACTATTGCACCATATGAGGCCAACGTTGCACAGCTACATCTGCCCTCACTGCAATGTGGCAGACACTCCGGCGCACCTCCTACAGCAGTCCAAAGTAAGCGTCCCAAGACTACGAGCAGCAGCACCAGATGCGGACCAAGACCTCCTCAGTTAAGCGTGGGAGGCTGCGATCTCTTAGCCGGACCTGGTTGAGCAGCGTCAACTCGTCGCTCGAGCTCAGCGGGCTATCCAAGCCAGAGGGTTCCTGGCATAAGGTACCCTCCCACCTTCACTCACAAGCTTCTTTCAATAAATGTTTTCTCTCTCTCTTACCGTCATTTTCAAGTCGACTGATTCGTATGTATAAGGGACGTTGGGAGGTTTTTTTTTTCGCGTGAAAGGTCATGCCGCCAGGCTTCTGTTCAGGTCGGGGAGCACCGAAACTGTATCACAATTCACCCCGTGAGATACGGCCGTCAATGAAAACTAGTTTTTGACAAGATAAACACGACAGCTGACCAATCCCTCTTGATAATATTCACTTCTATGCAGTAAAGTACAGCACTATTGTCGCATTTTATCGTTGCGAATGTCGTTTTTTTTTTTTTTTGACAGTGAAGCAGTTGCAGCCGTCTAATGATAGTTCATCGGAACACGCGGTGTTCCGGTAAACTATCATCCTAATACCGGCCCGCTCTATCACCATCATCGTCTTCATCACCCCAAACATGCCCTCCCGACGCACGCTCTCCCGCTGCGGCGATTTCTCCTGCGTGGGATGCAACAACTCGAATGGCCAAGAAAAGTTGAACAGAGTGAGACAAAAATGAAGGAACAGAAAGAATAAATATGGAGAAAGAAAAAGACATATAAGAAAAGAAAGAAACAAAAAGAATAGTTTGAATGCCAGACAAAGATATAAATAGATAAGTAAAGAGATATAAAGACAGAAGAAACGAGAAATGGAGAAAAAGGGAGAGCAGAAAGGGGAGGGGAATGTTGAGGAAAGATACGTGACCTGTTTTTTCAAAATAACGTCACGCTATTCACGTTGCTAAGGATCAAAAACATACCACTAGTCTCGTGACATGTTCCAGGCGAAAGAAATGCCATATGATACACATCACGTACCGTGAAATGACGCAGCACTAGTCACGTTGTATGTCCCCTGTAATGGAACGTAACGCTAGTAACGCGACATATTCCCGCCAAATGATGTCCTGTAAGGATGGAAGGGACGCGGACGTGGGAGGGCCGTTTCTTGGTCGGGAGTCAGAGCACTCTCTTCAGTATTGCTTCCAACCTTGCACCGAAACGCTGATTGATTGATTGATTTGTGGGGTTTAACGTCCCAAAACCACCATATGATTATGAGAGATGCCGTAGTGGAGGGCTCCGGAAATTTCGACCACCTGGGGTTCTTTAACGTGCACCCAAATCTGAGCACACGGGCCTCGACATTTCCGCCTCCATCGGAAATGCAGCCGCCGCAGCCGGGATTTGAACCCGCGACCTGCGGGTCAGCAGCCGAGTACCTTAGCCACTAGACCACCGCGGCGGGGCATTGCACCGAAACGCTGATCGCGTGGCCATAACTTTCCAGTGCGGTACGGCACGCATGGTAAACCAGACTACTTTGCTTACTAGTTGATGGGAGACGCTCCACCTCGGTAGCTTTCTTCCATAGCCAAGAAAACTAGTCCACGAGTGTAGTTCTGCATGCTACAATTTCCTTCTCATTTTTTTTCGTTCTTGCTTTAGTAGGTGCCAAGCCCAAAGTGTAGAAACCTCCAGCAGAACGCAATATCATCCTCCACACCAGAGATGGTTGTACTGTACCCAGGGTAGACACCAACAAGGTCCTCGGCATGATCATCGAGTCCCGCGGAACCAACACCCAAACTGTACACAAGCTCAGGACTAAGACCGAGAATGCCATACGACTCGTACGTAAAGTAGCCAACAAGCACCATGGCCTCAAAGAAGACAACCTGCTGCGTCTCGTACACGTGTTTGTTTTGTTTCATTTTACCTACGTTGCCGCTATACACAAATGGCTATGTGCTGAGCGCGATCAACTCAATGCGCTTATTCGCAAGGTGGTCAAACGAGCCCTTGGCCTCCCTATCACCACTCCAACGTGCAAACTCCTCAAGCTTGGCGTACATAACACGCTAGAAGAGATCGCCGAAGCTCAGGAACGCGTGCAATCGACCTGACTCAGCACCACCAAGGCGGGCCGCTATATTCTTCGCGAGCTCGGCTTCTTCTCCTCGAAAGCCAGAGACCCTCCAAAGTTGACTCTAATTCCCCGTGAAATCCGCGACCTTATCACGATCGCTCCCATTCCACGAAATGTACACCCCGAATACAACAGAGGCAGGCGCCTTGCGCGGACGACCGCCATTCTCAAGCACACAGACATGGAAGCGGACAACGTCTCGTTCGTGGACGCCACTGCCTATCACAACAACCGAGTCTTCGCCGCGGTCGCGGTATCATACGCGCAGCAGACTCTTAACTCTGCCACAATCTTCACTCGGAACACCGAAGTAGCAGAGCAAGTAGCTATAGCTATAGCCATGCTCGGCAGCAAACGAGAATTCATCTAGAGTGACTCCAGGCCGGCCATCAAAGCCTTCGAACGCGGAGTCATCTCCGACTATGCGTTACGTATCCTGCGCAAAGTGGACCCTAGTGCCCTGAAGCACCACATTGTCATCTGGCTCCCCGCCCATCTCGGCCAGGTGCCGGGTGCCCTATCAAACCTCAACGAGATCACCCATGATGCAGCGCGCGCACTTACCGACCGCACCGCCACAGGGCAACCCCGTCTTGCTGAGTTAGATACCAATCGGGATGCACCCATTACGTACAATGACATAACAAAGCACTTTTACCTGGAACACCGCATTTTTCCACCCCACATCCGAAACTTAACAGACCACCGGCATTAACCCTACGCCTATTACAGACACACACGTACCCAAACCTTGCCACGCTTCACGTTTGTTATCCTCATGCATACCCCAGTGACACTCGCACACATGCTCTGGGAGTGTAGAACAACTCCTCTCGACTCTACCTCAAGCAAGTGGGAGAGGTCCCTCAGGAGCTCACTTCTCGCCGACCAGCAATGGGCCGTCCAGCAGGCCCACGAAGCGGCCGCCAGATACTCCCTGTCGGTCCCTACGTGGGAGACGCCCGCTACGCGCTAAGCGCGTCCTGCAGGAGTGAAATAAAGTTTTTTTATTCCATTCCATTGCTTTATCAGGGGAAGCTGTTATGAGATCAGAGCAATAAAGTTCACGTGCGATGCCATAGTCACCCGCTGCAGCCACTGGTGACCATAACAACTATTGCGAGAGATAAGAAAAATAACTTAGTAAATAAAACATACCAGTGACACAATTTAACTCGAAACCAACTCCCCTGCGTTCCATCCCAGCATTCTGCCACTGAGCCACACCGGTGCTTGTAACTCGTTTCTAATCTGGCCTTAGGAAGGGTTGATGTTGCGAAAAGAATCGCAATAATATGAGTAGTAAAGCGTTTTAAAGCATGAAAGCAAGAGCGAGCAGTCACACGATGCGAATTGCGTAACGAGTGGGTTTTCCAGTGCTCGAACCTATTACAAAAGCTTGTTCTTGGTCACCTATTAAGTGTGGTGCATACCCACTTCAGGCATAATTATTCAGACCTAATAAGTGTGTAGCAGATACCACGCTTCTCCAAAGAGTGATGAAGGATAGCACAGTGAAAGTCAGCCAACTGCACAAAAGTTATGATTCGCGTTCCGTAAGACCAAGTGAAATTATTTTCCTTCTTTTCTTATATAACATTTAGTGGGTACCCAGCAGGGTACTTGTAGCAGTTACAAAAAAAAAGTTATTAGAAAAAGCTCTGAAAGACCGCTCTTCCAGCTTTCGCTGTGACTGTGCTGCATGATCTGCGCAGGCTTGGCGTTCGTTTTTCTTTCTTTCTTTTTTCTTTCTTTCTTTCTTATTTACTTTTCTCTTACTTTTTTCTTTCTTACTTCCTTTCAAGCATTGTTTCATTCATTCTTAACACATACATAAAATGGAACAAAGTACAACGCCCATGCGAAAGGATGTCCAAATTTTGCAAATCTTAACCATGAGCTACTACGTTTATTGATAACTTTATTTGAAGCAAGTGTTGCTCTTCGTGATGTTGATTGTGCAATATGTTCATACATATGCCCATCTATTGTTTAAGCAGTTTTTACGTCACATGATGCGCGTATGACCACGATTAGCTTTTGGACATTCAGTGATATACTTGTACGAAGTGTAGCTGTGTGACGCTGGCTCTTCATTGAATGCGTTAATGTTCACAGCAATGCAAATAATAGCCAACCGAATATTATTTTGAGCTTGTACTGTCTGTTGCTTTAACGAGACGCACATAGATTCTCGAATATTAATCGAGATAAAATAAAAAGCAAACATTGCCACAAAAGGCCACGTTTATAGCGTAGTGCCCAGCGAATCTGCCGCAAACATGATCAAACAGAGTGGCAGCAATGATCATTACAACTGTTTTGATTTATGACTTGCAAAGTTAAACTTGATTACATCGAATATATTCATGTGTGACCACAGTGACGGCTGAAATTTCGGATGCTGACCAGTAGGTTCAGTACTGGCCGTGGCAGCCGCAGTCCAATGGAGGCACTGGCTCGTGCACTGTGTGATGCCAGTGCGTATTAAAGAACACCAGGGCCCGGATTCACAAAACTCACTTACGAAAACATTTTTGCGCAAGATAAATTTTGTTGCGTAAGTCGATTCACGAAACGAAAAAACGTCGTAAGAGGCCATAGTTGTCACATCGGCCACTGCAGATAAAGCGCGCTGTGACTGCCCGGGAACATGTCAGCGATGGTGATGCAGTTGCTATATTTGCTTACGTCACCGAAAAGTGCTCGTAAGTGGATTCACGAAGCGAAATTGTGCGTAAAAACAGCATGGCTGAGAGAAAATCCCAAGAGTGGTCCGGACCACTCTTAGGAACAATGTGGCTACTTCGAACCGGCTGCCGCAGCGGTATACTTTGGTGCCCTGGCTGGTTTTGAGTTAATTCACGCCCATTAAGGGCTGCCTGATGACTGCAGGTGCGTTTTTATTTCTTTCGGCGCTTTGAGCTTCGCGTGTTGTTTCCCTTGTACGCAGTGGATGGTGTTGACAACCACCACCGTCCAATAAGTTCGAAGTCGCAGTAATTGAAGAATTCTATTGGGCGTCAATGGCATAAAACTACGCATGTAAAGATTTGTGGTTGGATGAAAACCAATGTGATACGTGAATGGTCGGTGCATTCGAACGCGACATGACATAGGATCAACCTTATTTGTTATGTTGTTGTGTTGCGCCCCATCTCATCCAATTAAAAGTGCGACTCGAGATCCTTGCCTCATTGGTGGAAATTACCACCAAAGAGGTTAATGGGAGCACATTCTTTGCACGCTATTGGAAATAAAAATGAGAGGAAGTTTTCGGTGAGTGGTTCCTAAAGTTTGTGCTCTAGTGTACTTTCATTGGCTCTAACTGTCCAATGGTTGTGATCTCTGAAATACAGCTGTCGATACACTTTGGGACGATCTGGAACAAAGCGTACTTTGTAAACCAAAGCGTATTAGGGGTGCGCGTGATTACGCATGGAACTACAAACAAATCATGCATCTTCACCTTCACTGTTCAGACACCGATATGGACCGTGATATTATGGCAAGCAATCGGAATGAAACGACCCTAGTAACATTGTATGACACCGAAAATATGCAAACCCTCACGATTCTGGAGCAAACCTTCGCTGAATTCATCCCTGCGTCAATTACCAGCCATTTAACTTGGTGCACGAACATCATTCAAAGGTAGAGCGAGCCACTGACATGTATTTTGTGCGACGTAGCGACCACTTGACCTGAGAATAATAGCGTTGCGAAGGCGAATCCCCTGTCGCATGCTCTGATCGAAGCAGACGACAAACGCGAGCAGACGACGGCTTGGCCGACAGGCACAGCTTGTGATTGGTTGTGAAGCAATACCCTCTACATCAGCTCACTCCGTGACGTTGCCAAAACACTTCTTTCATCTGGCACGCCTGTCCTGTTCGTCATATCACCCCCCTCGCACATAAGAGAAAATTTTTTCACGCCGTGAAAATAGTGCAAGTACTTTCTAAGAGCTCTCTTATCATCTTATGTGCTGCGCAGTTGTCGAAAACAACATGGCGTCGTGAACAGCATATCGGTCGGTGCGACTTTCAGCAAATGCTTCTCGCACGAGTTACTTCAGCGTTTGACCGGATGTGTTGTGATTACAGCAGCTCTTTTGGTGCGTGTAAGCAGTGCGGAAAGCTGTGGCAGTGCAATGGTGTACGGTGAAGCGCAGCGAAGCCTGTGCGTCGGTGTGGTTATCAAGCGGGGATCGGCGTCGGTGTATCGACGGCAACTAGCACTCGAGAAGCCTGCAATGTGTGTTTGTGTGCCGGTAACAGTTCGTTCGCTTGACTTTCCAGTCTCTCAGTTTGGTGCTGTGCGACATTTCGGATTGACAGCGTTTTGACACGTTACTTGAGTGATCCCAAGTACGTACGGAAACGTATGAACTACGCGCTCGGTTCTTGCTTCGCCACTAGTTAGCCCGTACGTTTCTATTTACTTGAGAGCAATGTACTGTTCGGGAGTGAAACGATGTTCGTTGTGAACAGTGGTGCTGTGTTGACGTTCCAAGACTTGTGAACAAGCTGTGCTCGTGTGACCGAAAATTGAAAGGCAGCGTTGATAACTGTTTTGCCCTGCGAAGTCGTGGTGGGGCAGCTTGGCGCTTTTGTTTGTTAAGTCGTCACTTCTCCTTTTTGTTATAACCATAGTCCTAGCGCTGTGATGTGATCAACCAAAACTGCGAGATGCTACATTCTGTTGTGGATCGTGTTACTTTGGAAGCGCGCTTAGACTGTTCTTCGGTAACAAATTGAGAGTTCTATGTGGCAGCGAGAGCCCGTGAACGTCAAGCTTCCCTCCATCCCCCCCAAAAAAGCAAAGATTTCACCGGTGCATTGCTTTGGATGAAGTTGTAGGCCAATATCGCCTAACTACAGGTTTCCGAGTTCGTCTGGCCATCGTTTTGCACGGCACTACAGCCTTGACAACAGCCGGTCATGGCCAGTTCTTACACTTTATCAATGGACGTGCACGCCTGGCCAGCCCTTCATTGCTGTCACCGGCAGCTTCCAGTCTGCAGATGCCCTTTGCCTGTTGGCCGTACTTGGTTCCTTATGACACCGATGGCTAATAAATGCTGCCATCGGTGAGTTCACCTTGCAGAACTAAATTTCACTGGTACTATAATTCACGCAGTTCTATAACGTGTGCAAGTTTTTAAGCCCATCAGATGTAATGTTTCTCTATGGTAAGTTGAAGCATGAAAAATTTACTACTACTGTTATATACATACATATATTATGGAGCAAATACATAAGAAGTTTTTTGTGATTTGATACCAGTGAGCTCTTGTTTGATTATGAGGTTGGGCCTGTCGATTTACCACGTTTGATAGTTGGAAAGTTAATGTGAATTTCTTTTTCAGGAGCCAGGTTGCACTTAAAAATTTATGTTATTTTGAAAAATTAGTTCTATAGACGATTACCACTGTGGTAGTACTATACTTCAGTAGGACATATATATTGCGGTACGTAAATTTTACATGAGGCCTCAGTTTATTTCAAAGTGAATATAGCTGATTTTGGTCACTTTAACGAAGTGATAGCTTCCTCAAATAAGTATTAGGAGTGAGTGCTTTTAATGATTGTTTTTAATTAAATATCTCGTTTTTGGCTCTTCACAGATCGCAGAGATTGGTTTGTTAAGGTCCTGTGATGCATCGGTTGCACATTCTGGCACATCAATCCTCATCATTACTTGGAGCACCTGTACAAAAATAGGAAGGACACGTTCTACCTAACTGTGCAAGCCTATGTCACTGCTGGGACTGTTATCATTCAGCGGATGTGGCGTGGAAGCATGCATGGCAGCCTCATCTGGAAGGACTGCAATCTGCTTGGGAGCTTTGAGGGCACAAAACTGCCTAACGGCTGGCTGCGAGGTTAGTTTTTCTTTAATACATACGATTACGTGAACACCACTTACTGTGCACAAATTGAAAACCCAAGCATCGTTGCTTTCAGTGGATACCTGTAATATTCTTACACATAATTCTTATTCAACATTTATAGAACTAAATTGCAAGATAATTCAAAATGTTGAAAGCTGAAAGCCTGCAGCTTATGAATTAAACTCCAATAATCTGAGACTCAAAAGCTTGTGCTTTGAAACGAGCACAAATACTTTGATTCCTTATTGAGCTCTCGAGCTTGTGACTCCCTCTGTGGATCAAGTGCTCTGGAAGGAAATAGCAAGTGGGTGAAAATTGCCTGGCTGTTCACAACTTGCAAGGAGAAAGACCTATTGAAGAAGCCTCAGATGACATAGGGCCAGTAACTGCATCTTTTACCTAATGTAGCTTTTTCTCTCTCAGTGCTGTTGCTTGTGTTTCAGCCGAACATGTTCACCACGATTGCATAGTGATATATATTTTTCTACAAATTGTACCTGACCTAAGTATGCATTGTTGATCTCTAAAGGTGACGTTCAGTGTGTTTCAAAGCCATGGCTTCTCATTTCTTTGTCTGTGGCTAGCCTATTTCAGCAGCAGAGCGATGCAGCTAGCACACACGCAATCCAAGTCATGGAGCGCTCCTTTGGTGTTCTGTGCAGGACGCAGCATATCCATCCGGCAAGACACTGGTATCTACAATAATGGTGAGTGTTGGTGGCACCTGTAGGAGCCTGTTGTGTTTGTTGCGTATGATTATTTCCCCTGATGAAGTGCAATTTTGAAAGGTTTTCTTCATTTAGAATAATAGATGTCAGCAACAAGCACACTCATAATCCACAAGTTCTTTGTGTCTTCTAGACTGCCCATTTGCTCCTATATGCGGTATGGTGAGCTGGTTATGTTAGACAGCCTTAAAATTATGAACATTGGCTGTTGTGTTGTAATGCAGTCTAACTTGTGTTTCTTAGTGAACTTATTTGTGGTCTACTTCTCGCACCTAGTGTAAAGTCGAAATAGAAGAAACTCTATTGGCTTTTTATGCCTGTCAGAAGTTTCATGTCTTCATCTATAACATTGTAGTTTTGCTCTTGTATCATATTAAATATATTTTAAGTCTTCACTGTTTGTGTGTGTGTGTGTTGAGGCTTCTCATTGGCTTCTGAAAATACAATATCTGTAAATATGAGCACATAATTGACAACTATACACTCTTGCATGTAGCATGGTTGTAACAATGATCTGTATTTTTCTAAGTTCCAGCATTAACAAGGGGTTCGGTGCTCCACGGTCATGAACAGTGTATCAAGAACAGAGCACAGAAGACCAACAAGTATAAAGGGACTGCCAGTGAGTGTTCTCCTGCTCAAAGTTTACAACAGCAGAAAGAGCACATTGTGATGTCAGGAGCAGCTGCTGCTTAACTTCTTAGCAGTGCATTATTCAGCAGTTCATTTGCTTGCATTCGAAATTATTTAAATTTTGCATGGAAGATACCAAACTATGACACTAATTTAAAGGCTGCTGTAGTGTTAGTGGGCAAATATTTTTGAGCTGAAGTTTTTAACATGTGTGTTAAGTGCCTGCGTGCCTCTACATTTACATGCCAGAAATCACAGCATCTATGGTCGCCAATGGTAACTGTGTTTGCATTCTTTGTAGTACAAGAAGTAAAGCCTTGGATGCAGTAATCATGTACTTAGTCGATGTAATCCTTCAGTGTACACTCATTTGTATAGCACCAATGATGCCATGAGTGTATAAGCTCTGGGAAGTGACTATATGTGAATTATTTAATTTGGAAGGAAGAGGATCATCACTACTCCTAGTATATCTTAACAGTAGATTTTAGTGCTTGGGTATTATCCCACTGCCTATCCGTCCTTCAACTGTGTACTTATCTACTGTGTAAGTGTAACTTTTGAAGTGTATACTTTGCTCGGATAGGTTTGTTCATAATGTAATGCAAGTGACTTATCATCTATGCAGCTCTACTCAGACTAGAAATAAAAGTATATATTTTTATATGTAGCTATAGCATGCATTCACTTGTGTTTTTCTAGGTGCCTGTACAATTGTTTAGCCCTACAAAAGTGCTGGTATACTCTAATATTCAATCTGGCATCTTAAAATGGTTTGTTAGTGGAAGTAAGGATGTGTTTACGACCAATATTACTATCCACAGATGAACTGTGAAAACTCTGTGGAAATTTATTTACATTTATTGAACTTTGTGAAGGCAAATGTTGTTATGTTCTTTTATTGTGGTCCCTGTTTCATGCAAATGACACATAATTACTTTGCAGTGGCATAGTATTAGTTGTTATTTTACACATATTTGCTGAGCAACATCGCAGTTGAGGCCAGCAGCAAGACATACATGCAGTGCACTGGAGCATCACCTCACATAGTGTACAGTCTTTGCCCACCAGTAAACTCAATATTTTTCAAGCAGACTAATGGACAGCTGTATGGGAACTGTGTTGATGCCCAAACTTTGAAGTCTTCTTGAGGAGTGTTTTTCATCATTTTTGTCCAAGTGAAGTAGCTACCCAAGGCCACAACTGGTGGGAATGTGGTGGTTTCCTCTCTCCAAAAGCACTCCTACCAGCTGCCTCAATGTTATTATGGTGCTCTTTGGCCAACAATTGGCCCTTGCGCCACTAAAAACTACTCATCATCATCAATGTTATTATGGGGTGAATTCATGAACTGGAAAAATAATTGGTCTTTGTTTTCTTGGCCGAAAGAGTCACTTCCACCGTTGAGCCACCACGATGCGCCAGAATAGAAACTTTTAGCTAAATAAAGTTGATTCTACTTTTGAGAAGTGTTTTGGGGAAACGAAATGGCACTTATAGCTGTCAATATAAACACTGTTTGCACCAAGGAGCTTAGTAGCTTATAATTGTATTATTCATGTATTGTCTAGAATTTACTCACGCTGTGCCAACTTTCAGCCGAAGTGTCCTAACATGCTTTGTTAGTGGGTTGTGAATGAGCCAAGCTATGTAAATAAACAGAGTGATATTGCAGACATGTACAAAATATTGATGCACAGCCCTTTTCTTTGGCAAAATATTGTCAAGGGCTTTATTCTTCTGTTTTTTAAAAAAACTGCTTGTCACTGGGCAGCAGCGGAAAACTATGCATCAAGCTTTTGCGAGATGGTTCGAGAAACACCGTGTTCAGACATAACAGTGCCGGTGAATTTCTCTCGTAAGTTACTTTCTGTAGTATATTCAAAATGAGTGCATTAGAATCGTTGTTTTATAGCCATTCATTTTAATATTTACACCTGAGTGTGTGTGTGTATGTATGTATGTATGGGTGTACATATGTATATGTGTGTGTGCGTATATGTATGTATGTATGTATGTATGTATGTATGTATGTATGTATGTATGTATGTATGTATGTATGTATGTATGTATCTTTTAAATAAGAATCCGTTTATCATTGGTGAGTAAGTTTGGTAATGATTTGGCTGAATTTGTTTCTAGTTATTTCTCTTTTGAGCCATTATACATTTCAATTTGTTTTGTACTGCATAAAAATAAATGTAACCTTACACAGAATATGTGTGTTCGAAGAAGTTTCATTTACCAACCTACAGTCATGGGCAAGAAATTGGGTAAAATGGAACGAACCTGCGAAGATTAGTTTAGAGCATAGCTACTTTACATGACATATCTCGTACACATTGCGTTGGTTGAATATGTCGATTTCAACCTTTTAATTTTAATCAGAATAAGCAAGCTATCACCCGTGGTTGTACATGTGTGTGATATTTATGCATACTGTGATACCGGTTTGTAATTATAATTAAGGTCACAAACCTAGTCAAGCTGAATACACGAATTTTGTCCATGCACCTTTCATCTGCACTGGAACTGTTGTTAATAAAAAATAAACTTCAGTTTAGAAATTTATTCTAGTAACCATAAGCAGGGTATCTCTTTATCACACAAATCAAATTGCCATTGTTCTGTTCCATTCTGGACAATAGGGGACCCTCTCAGCAGAACTCGATTAACTGCTAGAGTTCATTTTAACCATTGACAGCGACATTACACTGAAGCGTGCAGCATGACAAATAGCGGGAGAGAAGACACAAACTAATCACTCTGTTTGCGTCAGCTCTAACTGTCCGTGCTCTTTGGTCTTGCTGCATGTGATGATGCCCACCAAATTAGCACGAAAGCGTGTCCCTACAAAGGCAGTCAACTTGGCTGCAAGCAGTTAGCTCACTGCATGTGTAGATTTTCTTCAAAACACCGTGAAGACTGATTGCTGGTCAAATATCCAAACACGTGAAAAGTAATATACCAGGTATGATATTGGTATTTCAGCACTGGACACTTTTGCGATAAGAGAGGATGGAGGAGAAAATTATGAACCCTGAATTGTTAAATTTTTGAAGGAGCACAGTACAGCGCTTTTGGGTCAAAAGGGGAGTGAAAGAAGCAAGTGCGAAAGCCTACTTCTCAAAAAGTTAGTACCCGCCACCACGCATAATGTCAGGCCGGGCAACCTCTTGAAAAAAAAAAAAAGTGCTCAGTGATTCTGCGAATCGAACCAAGTACCTCCTAGATTGTAGTTGAGCGCTGTAACCGCTCGTCCACTGCAGCAGTGCTTGTGTTCGCCCTATTGCTGATATATCGTCATTCCTTCGAATGAAGCCAAATGCAAAAATGTCCCGTGAAACTTTGTCAAAAATAGAAAAAAATAGTTAGAATGCGTTTTCCCAAGGTTACTAGAAGATAGAAACCGCCACGTGTGACTGTATAACCGTGCGCTATTTATTCTTGTACATTACTGTCATGACGTTGGGATAGCCGGCTCTAACGTACGCTACCTTCTCATAGTTTGCCAAATATAGATAAGAAAATAAAAATATATATCGGCCTGTGACAACGCTAATCAACTATTATGAGTTCACTGTCACTAGTGTCACTTTCACTAGATGAATGCTCAGTTTGCTTCCATTATCGTTATTTAGGAAAGTTTTGGCTCATTAACTCAACTCTCTTAATTAGCATTGATTCTCACACCTAAGGACAGTCACACTTCATCTCGATTTCTGAGTGGCTGTCACTCCCATATAACGCGTACTCCACCTTTTTATGCTCTCCGAGCATCTGACCCTGCTTTGCGGAGACCTTCCCTGACGTCTGCTGGGCCAGAAAATTGTCTTTATTACCTATCAATTTCAAGCTTTCGCGAAGCCGAAACGAGAGTCTCTCTCTCTCTCTTTTCATCCTTTTCGCACGTGTGATAACGTCTCTCGACCTCAAGACTCGTATACACGTCCCTTGCTTCGTTTGCGCACTCAAACAACGCTGGGCGAAATATTTGCACCGTGTTTTGTGAAAAGCATTAGCACTGAGACACCTCCCGACGAGTCTCCCTCATTTTACGTAGACATATACCTAAGCGTAAGCGTATGCACGTTCTCGCATTCCGGCTTTATAAAAATGCTGCGGTGCATGGAACCAGCGAAATTGCGCTCACAATTTCATTTGATTACTGCTGTTATCTATTTCCGCACAATTCGTCTGCAGGCACCAATGTCGCTCTTGTGTCTTGAAATAAGAATATTGTAACAAAGGCTACCTTTGACTATAGGTACAAAACACCCTTACGTTCACCACTATACCGTGCTAGATTGCACCGAATTAGTTAAGTAGCAGCGCAGCTTCAATGAAATGTAAGGTAACTGGTCGCGTTAAATAGGGGAAGACATTGGAGGCACATTTTCAAACATTGCATGCATCGATTTATGTGTGGTTTCATTTATGTGGTACACCTGGAGTGTTGTTTACTTGTACTTGGCGAGATAGTGCATGGATTGCTCGGTGGCTTAAGGCCATCGAGCATTTATTTTTTTTAGCTACAGTCGTTAATTAAAGGCGAGTGCTTGGCTTTGCACAGCCCACCAAAACGTCTATTACAACGTATGCGGCATCCCGTAAGCGCTGTAGCAGACGCTCGCGGAACTGAAACTTAGATGCAGCAAATCATTGGCTATCATCGTATACTCTAGATGCTAGACGCTTTGCGTGCTACCTTGATATTATCGGCACACCCTTCTTTCTTTCCTTGTCGTTTCATCGGCTATCGTGTGTCCTCCTTGCCCTCTTAAGTGCCGAATAAGTTAAATTCATACCAGCGCTGTAGTAATCCCTCCAGATAAGAGAACTTTTGGCTAAGAAAATGCGTAGCCAAAGAGAAAGCTTTGTGAATTCGGCCCCAGATAGGCAATATTTTCGGAGCTCTCCACTAGAGCGTCCCTCGTAATCGTATCATGATTTCAGGACATGAAATCTCAGCAATAGTTATACGACCTTCAAATTGCAGCCCATTTGCCCACCGAAGACGGGAGCAGGGTTTCCCACTGTCAGGATCGGGAAAGGTGGCAGTTATAACACGTGTCATGCTGAGACACGTGAACCTTTCAGTGTTGTGTTCACACCCGTCCGGCACCATTTAACAGCCCTTAGGCTTCATAATGAAATATTCGGAGCGCAGAAGCTTGTCAAAGGAAACGCGAGGACAAGTGTACATAGCAAACTGGGCCCGATGATGGGGCTCTTCTTTTCTAACAGCCTGAGGCTTGTCACTGCTGATAAAGAAGGGTGTCTTGTTGTTCGCTCTCAAGAACAATATGCTTCGAAGGCATCGGGTGCTATCAGGAAAAACTTCAAAGAAGTTTCAGAAAAACCAGCTGAAGCTAAGAAACGAGCCATCGCATTGCTGGAAGCTGGCAACACGTGCTGACTTGTAACTTCAGTGAAAAGAGAAAAAAAAAGATTGCATTGGAACCAATTTTTTTAGAAAAGTTTCATAAAGAAGACATCGCTTTTCGAACATTAGTTACGGAATGAAGCACATGGCAACATGAAGTTCCAACGTTCCTCCAGTTTTACTTGTCTGCCTTGAATTTTGAGGACCCTTTTTTGGTAAAGAAATCCAACCAGGTTGTCGACTTCTTAGCAACCAAAAAAGCCTAATAGCAGTGGTTTCAGTATTACTGTTGCCAATTTGTTTTCCTCGGTTCCACACCCTCAACTTATGAAGTGTGTAAAAAATGCATCACGCAGGAAAATTATGAACTGTCATTCATAAACAGTTGTATGGTGTTTGGTAATAGCTTCATGGAACTACTCCTTTTTTACTTGAATATAACTCTTGTATTTTGGGGCGATAATTTTTATGTTCAATAGTCTGGCATTTGTATCGTTTCTTGTGTAGCACTGGTCTTCGTGGCATATTGTCAAGTTCTTTTTGATGGCGCTTTGAAACGGCACTGAGCAGGTATGCAGGTGATTACCTTGGCCTCGTTGATTCAGCTTCCTTGGAAAAAAAACAGGATAACATTAGAGATGCCTTCGAACAAAAAGGACTTGGATGGCGTTTCTCGCGCTAGGTCCCCCAAGATAATATATTGCAGTTTCTCGATCTTCAGTTATCTCTTCACGCAGATCACCTTTGCTGGTCTCACTCTCCCCGTTCAAAGGAACCATTCCTAGACTACTCTTCTTTGTATTCTAAAGTAGTAACATCACGTACAGTGATTAACCTTCTCAATTCTGCTGTAACTAAATCTTGTCACCATAAAATAGCCTGTCTTTCTTTTTGTTAAGTCAAGTAAATAGGTTGCAAGGGGCAGGCTTTCCGTCCAACGTTCTAATTTTCGTCGCTTAGAAGGCATTGCTAATCAACATAGAAAAGAGATGCCCTATAAAATATGCAGATAAACGACAAAGGTTTGAAGTAGCTCCGTATGTGCACGTGTTCTCGCATAAGATAAAAATATGTAAAAAGTTTAACCTTGATGTTTTTGTTTTTTTCCACCAGTCAAAAATTACAGCAAATGTGGTCTGGAATTGACTTAAAAAGCAGAGTGAAGACAGGCCTCGTAAAGAAAGGTTGAGAGTTTTTGCATGCGAATTGTCTCGCCAATTGTCTGTCAAACGTGGTTTATTGTATCCCACTGTCTTATAGCAGGCTATATATCGGGTAGACTGGGCGATACCTAAACGTTCGCCTGCGAGAGCACTATATTGATCTGAAGTCGGCCCCGGGTCTACATTTGCCCGCCCATTGCACAAAGTGTGGCTGCGTACCTGAATTTACGCGCACGTCTATATTTATACATATGGCGACACAAGGAGTAGGGAGAGTGTGGAAGCTTTTTTTGTAAAAAAGAATAATGATAGTTGTTTCAGCTCATCGTCTATATCACTGGTGAAATCTTGCTTCTGGACGACACTTGATCACGGTGAAACATTTTTCTTTGTATTTCCCGTTTCCTTCTTGTCTGAAACTGCGCTTGTTTGTCTCCTTTGCGTCCCGTTAGTTTGCGCTCCCAATATTTCATTAGAAATATATACCAAGCAGCCCGCGTGCCAACCTTTCTATGGCCCTTAGGCTACTCGCTGTCTTCTTCGCGGCACAAAACACAATAATCAGTCGAATTTCTACAAACCGTATAAGCCAAGTCGAATATGGTGAGGTCCAAAGTTTTTCGCCGCCTTTGGAAAGTGTTCTCACATATTCCTATGAAGCTCAATAGAAAGCACACGGCGGCACTTAGCTTTAGGGCAGATGAGGCAAGTGCTGGAACTGTTTGGTCCTGAAGAAGGAAAGAAATGAGGTCAGTATCAAAATGGTTATACGAGATTGTGGTGCACTATGCGTTGTATTTGGATGTCAAAATGCTTCGACAGTCATACCTACGCATGATAACGGCATTTAAGATGCGCTTACGGCTGTTGCAGTTAGCAGCAAGACATTTAGTTGAGCTTGATAGGTACGAACACGTACCCATTGTACTTAACTGAACATTTTGCTGAGAAATTTTCTTAGCAGGCTACACGAAGAGATGAATCATCAATGCCCGGATTGAGGGGAAGGTTTCTGTACTTAAGCCCACATACTCTGGCACTGACCTGTGTTACAAAACTTCAACAGCGAGGACTGGGAGAAGGTGATCCCGAGCTCTAAGCCAGAAGACAGGTCTAAGGCAGTCCAGAAGACCCGCGAGAGAGCGGAGAGGCTCCAACATAGGATTAGCCTACAGCGAGACATGGGTCATCTGCTGAACTGCACTGGCTGGCTCCTCAAGGCCTTATTATTGTTCCCTGTCTGTCTGTCCGAATGACAATATAATGAAGAGCCGGGTTCCCTGCCACCGTCAATTTGTCAATTTGCAGTGATGATTTTCCCAGCAACATCGATGTTCTACAAGTTGGCAATGTCGTCCGTTATACAAGTAACGTTAATATTAACGGACCTTGTGGGTTGTGATGACAAGCTGACATTTTTCTGGACCAGGAACAACTAAACCTTCGAGGGCGTTTATAACGGCACCTGAATATAGAACTTCTAAAAAAAGAAAAACAAGCGACATATGAGTACGCTTGCGCAGTGCGTGTAAGCTGTGTTTGCATTCTGATAGGTTTACGTCCTAGTGGCTGCCCTATAGATTGTACTGCTGCCACAGACGCAAACATCACTCCCGCCTACAACGTACTCACCTCAAGTCCATTTGCGCGCAGTACTATTCTTTACAAAGCTAACACTGCTGTCTTGTAGAGCAACACAAATGCGTCGCCAATAGTTGCAAATGCGAGGCAGAAGGTGCCTGGGCAGCGCCAAGTTTACTTGGCTTAATGGCAGCATATTCGCTGCTCAAGGCCATCTGCCAACTCTTTGAATGTTTTACCAATACATCCAGCTTTGAATTTACTGTACTGCCACCATTGCTCTCCTTTCCTTATTTTGTTCTTACAAAATATAATGCTGAGATATTACCATACACAAACTTCTAGTGTTTCCTTGAAAGCATTAGAATATATTGGCACGTGAATCTATTTATTTTGTACGTGAATAAATATTGCGGCAATGCGGCAATCGAGTTGGTTCATTGAGTAAGCCTAGGGCAAATGTCAGGCCGCGTGCCCCTCCCGATAACGCAATATCAGTAATTGATTGATTGATTGATATGTGGGGTTTAACGTCCCAAAACCACTATATGATTATGAGAGACGCCGTAGTGGAGGCCTCCGGAAATTTAGACCACCTGGGGTTCTTTAACGTGCACCCAAATCTGAGCACACTGGCCTACAACATTTCCGCCTCCATCGGAAATGCAGCCGCCGCAGCCGGGATTCGAACCCGCGCCCTGCGGGTCAGCAGCCGAGTACCTGACTTGACCTCAACCAAAACTTGACCTCAACCTATCAAATGAAGCAATACAGCGTGCGCATAGGCTTGGTGCCTATGTTCCCAATAAGTGCCGGCCTATTATTGTTAAATTTCAGTCGTCAAAAATAAAGGATAACGTTTTTTATCAGAGGAAGAAGTTTCAACCCTCTAAGGTGTCAGTTAGTGAAGATTTCTCGAGGGCAACGCGACAATGCCGAAAAAAGTTACATGAATTTGGTAAAAACTCTGGACAGCCGTACTCGCTACGAGTAAACAAATTGTATATTAACAAGACTGTCTATGTGTATTGCCATGTTACCGACCGTGTGTGCGAACTTGAGACACGCGAGGAGCGCAACAACAGTAACATTGGTAATGCTTCCCCCGTCACTCTTCCAGCTGCTGCCAGTTTACCCGCCCCAGCAACATAGCTAGCACGAACGCAATCAGCCAGTCAGGTGTCCCTGCTGTATTCCAATGTGCGTAGTGTGTGTAACAAGCGCGACGACTTATCTTCCGTTATCGACACGTGTTCTGCAGATGTGGTACTGCTCACAGAAACTTGGCTCTCTTCCGCTATTCATGACTTTGAAATATTGCACTGCGAAGCGGGCTACAAAATTTATCGTTCGGATCGTACTGGTAGTCGAGGCGGTGGTGTGCTGATAGCTGTCCGGGATACTTTCATCTCTAGTGCGATTATGGTCGACACCAACTTAGAATTTGTTAGCGCATGTGTATTTACAGGGCATAGAAAGTTCATTTTCAGTGTGTGCTATAAACCGCCACAGTCTTCAACAGCATTTTGTCAAGAATTACATGATGTCCCAAATAAGTTGACTGTGCGGTTTCCCAAATGTCCTTTATTTCTTTTTGGAGATTTTAACTTGCCTTCTATAATCTGGTCTACTGACCCGCCAAGTCTTGTGGAAAATTCAATAGAATGTTCGTCATTTTTGAATGTTTGTTTAGATTTTAACCTTAAGCAACTGGTACTTCAGCCTACTCGTTGCTCACCTCATTCTGCCAATGTACTAAATTTGCTACTTACGACCACTCCAGAACTCGTCTCACCCCTAGTATTTATGCCCGGTCTAAGTGATCACTGTTTTATTCACTGTAGTATTCATGCCCATTTACCTTGCACGAAGCAAGTTAAATTTATTAAAGATTATAAAAACGCCAATTTTGCTGCAATAAATAATGAACTTGCTAATTTCATCACAGACTATATGCCTGGTTTTTATACACGCACCATTCAAGAAAATTGGTTTATGTTTAAAGAAAAGGTCGCTTTTTTGATTGACCGCTACATTCCTAAAAAACAGATCCTTTCTTCTTCTAAAGCCCCTTGGTTTAACGCCCATTTGAAGCGCTTACTAAACAAGAAGAAAAGGATTTTCCGCCGAGCAAAAGTGGTGATGACGCCTGAGCGTTGGCACGCGTACTTCGTCGCTGAACAAGAGTACAAAAACGCCATTGCGCAGGCTAAAAATGTATTCCACAACATTACCCTACCCACCCTACTGAAAGATAATCCCCGGCAATTTTGGAATGTAGTTCGTGGCAGCAGATCTACAACGTTTCACCTACTAGATAGCAATGGTGATGCTGTTTCCAATCGTGACTGCTGCAATGTGATGAATGATGTATTTGTTTCTTGTTTTTCTGGGGCAACACCCTTTTCTATGCCTTCTGTCGATGACCTTTCTTCTTTTTTTTCTATGGATTTCATATCTGTTGATTCATCTGGAGTGTGCCGTATAATAGAAAAAATGAAATTGTCTAGCTCTGCAGGCAACGACGGCATCAATTCAAAGTTCTTAAAAAACACAAAACTTTATTCTTCCATTATACTCGCTGAACTTTTTTCGCAGTCTTTGCAGTCTTCCACTTTGCCAGATGATTGGAAGGTGGGTAAGGTGGTTCCACTTCACAAATCAGGTAACACCCACTCTCCCCTCAATTACAGGCCAATATCTTTAACCAGTGTACCCTGCAAACTTCTCGAGCACATCATCTATTCAAACTTAGTATCTTTTCTCGAATCCAACTCATTTTTTTCCCCTTGGCAACACGGTTTCAGGAAGCACTTCTCTTGTGAAACGCAGTTACTTTCTTTTACTAACGATCTTTTTCGTGCTTTCGACAATAATTTCATTATCGACTGCATCTTTTTAGATTACGCTAAAGCCTTCGACACTGTTTCGCATACTCTCCTTCTTCTCAAAATGAGCAAGCTAAGTATAGATCCTAACATCCTTGACTGGATTCACTGTTTTCTAACAAACCGTCTGCAGTATGTTCATGCTAATAATTAAAACTCTCCTACCGTTGCTGTAACATCAGGCGTACCACAGGGTTCGGTTTTAGGTCCATTGCTTTTTCTTATTTATATTAATGATTTGCCTGTCGGAATTAATTCTACCATTAGGCTTTTTGCTGATGATTGCGTACTGTATCGTGTCATTCATAATCAACATGACGTTTCTACATTGCAGTCCGACATTGACGCTGTTTCTAACTGGTGCGACAAGTGGCTCATGAAATTAAACATCAGTAAGTGTAAAGTTATGAGAGTAATGCACCACAATAAAGTCAATGACCATTTTTCCTATACCCTCAAAAACTCCTCTTTAAACCCCGTTACTAGTTACCGTTACCTTGGCGTGCATATAACCCACAACCTCTCTTGGAATATGCATGTTGAAGATGTAATTAATAACGCTGATCGCATGCTTGGATTTCTCCGCCGTCATTTTTCATCCGTTCCTTCAGATTTAAAACTTAAATTGTACACAACACTCGTTAGATCGAAATTGGAATACGCTTGTTCTATTTGGGATCCATTTAGCTCCGTATTAACTACAGCCCTTGAATCCGTTCAGAACCGTGCAGCTCGTTTTGTGCTCTCTAACAACAACCGCTACGCCAGTGTTTCTTCAATGAAAGCTACCCTGGGATTACCAACACTTAAGTCACGCCGTAAGTACTTCCGTCTCAACCTATTTCACAAAATCTTCTACACGAATCCAACACTTAAAAATGATCTTTTCCTTCCCCCAGATTATGTATCATCACGGTTAGACCATCATCTTAAAGTTAAAGTTCCCATATGCCGCACTAACACTTGCCATGCTTCTTTTTTGCCTCAAACAAGCAGTGACTGGAACCACCTTCCTGCCTCCATTGCTGCAATCGAAGAATCTGCCGCCTTCAAAATTGCAGTTATTGATATATTGTTGTCAGACCACTCCTCTCTGTAATGCCCTCGGGCCCTGAGAGTATGAAAATAAATAAATAAATAAATAAATAAATAAATAAATACCTTAGCCACTAGACCACCGCGGCGGGGCCCACAATATCAGTAATGACAAAGACAACAAGACTGATGGTGACCTAAGTGTCACCCTCTACAGTGGTGCTGCAGCAGATATGGGAGTCAGCAACTTTCCGTTTACGGCCTTAAATAAGCCGTACGACCACAGTTAAGTCACCATTTAAGACACGAGAAGCTGGTTCGAAGCACACGGCTGGGTTGCCAGGCTAAAATAGTGCGACTGCAACCAAAAGTGGCATCATATATATATTTAACACTTGAACAGAGTAGCATGGTCTGATTCCATAACCCGAAGGCCGTCCTTATGACCTGGTGCTCATTTCGCACCGCATTGGTGGGCACTCAACCCCAAGAGCCGTCCGTAAGGAAACAAGAAAAATCTTGCTGTAGCTACGTCTAGTAATCCCCGATGGGAACATCGGCATGCACACAGAAGTGATTCCTTCATTTCACCACGACGACGCCGATACGTCCGCGGGAAAAGAAGATTAGCTTTTGTTACGGATATAAAAAAAAAGAACTCTTTGTTGCCCCTTTACGCAAGCCTCCCAAGAATTCTCGCAATTCGAATAGGCCATATCAATCGTAGAGTCGCGAGAAATCCGCACCACTCCATACTGCCATTGCATGTCCATTATCAGCTACGGTGACATTCAAGCGCTGGGAACACCAATCTGCGCTAGGCCACCAAAGCGACCGAGCCGGAGGAGCTGTATAAATTGCTGGTTTCAACACCCAGCGTCCCATAGTTTTTATTGCTACCAGGAAATTTAGCAACTACTGTGACTCACTGAACCGGAGTTGTCTCGATCACAATTGATGCTCTGCGCTGCGACAGCGTGCTCCACGGCCGCGGCAAGCCAATGCACTGCCGCAGTATCATCGCTACCGAAGCAATACTGTCTGCTTGTGAACCAATAGAACGCTTCACCCTCACCGGCCACGTTTCACTTTTTACCGTGACAAGCACGGGAATATACCAAACACCAAGAATGAGGCAGTTTGTCATAATTTAGGAAAATAATGGGACATTGTCTCACAGCCCCTTTCACAGCGAAGCTGTGTTTACATAGATCATTATAACTGCAAGAACCAATGCCTATCAAATTATGGACGTATTTCACATTCAAATGAATAAAAATAGAAACGGTCACCATGTACTCCAACGGCAGCTAACATGCTAGGCCAATTGGTAGTCGTGACTGTGATCCTTAGAGGGATAACAAATGTCAACAAATTGTATCTTCTCGCTTGATTACACTGCCAACAATTACCTATAGGTGGAAGAAAACCAACAGCGCGTATGGGGGAAGAAATTCGAGAAACACGAATACTGACCATACTTCCAGATGGTTGGTAACAACTTTATTGGGGTAACAACTTGATTCCATACTTCCAGTAAAAATAAAGTTTTTCCACGTATCCTCAAACGCACCATGCAGGGATCCAAGAAGACAGAGACAATTTTATTTTAAAACAACAGGCAGAATATGAGATAGTGAGGACTGCGTTGGGTTGGCCCACGGCTTCCTTCACTCACCTAACGTGACCCATGAGGGTTAGTTGCACTTGTGGATTCGAGTTTCCAAGGTGTGCCCTTCCCTGGTCTGCACACTTCACCAAGCTATTTCTTAAACATTTTTTTTAATTCTTTGGCTTTCGGCCACACTCCCGTGGGAAGTGGTATAAACTTGGCAAACCTTCCTCACCACGAGCAAGCGTCCCGGTACCAACGTAAGATATGTTTTGCTCAGCATGCACATTAGGAAGATGAGTGGAGGTCCGTACCACCTTCCCCTTCAAATGAGTTATAGGCGACGCTATCCTTCCTTTGTGTACTCCGCTGGTAGGCGAGAATGACTTTTGGGGCTTTTCAGTGGGGCTCGAGATCATCATAGAGGAAGGCGGTAGCAACGAGGCTCAAGTATTAGCTACTGCTATGCCGGAAGCATTCAACGACTTCAAAGCCCTGAAATATGAAGTTGATAGCCCCTGTGTCGCCACGTGTTCGTGAAGTCGCCCACTCTATCATCAAATTATGCAGGCTTATACGCAAGCCATTTACATTGTTGAGAATGCGGGTTCTTGTTCCGAGCTCTGTCCGCTAAGTCGCAAAGAAAAGACGAGGAGAGGAGTTGGAGCTTATACCAGGAACGTTTATTTACAGTAATGTACACGATGAAAGTATCCTCATACTTCATGAAGGATAGCTTTACTTTGAATGTCTCGTCGCTCACGTTTTATAGCCTTACTCCTCCCAAAGTTTTCTGCAGGGAAAAACAATCGAGTCCAAGGCTGTCTAAGGAAAAAGTAGTCTTCACCTCCGACCCTGAAACAGAAAGGTCATACACTTCCTCCTTCCTAACTCAGGAAAGAGGGAAGAGGCACGCCAAGTTTGTCCCACGGCGAAGTAGAAGTCCAACACCAGACACAGTGTCATTACACGGCACAACATGGCACAGTGCAATGACGTGGGACCCCACGTGCCGTGGTGACTCTTAGATGCGGCTGTGGTGCGAGCAGGCTGCAGAGTGTGGGAAACATCCCGGAAGATGAATCCCAGATACTCGGCTCAATGTCAGTGGCACTTTGATGAACAAAGCAGTGCAGAGGTAACCACCTTTTCTAGAAATTCGAACTGCGAATAGCCCTTCCTAAGCCATCAGGCAATCGGGCGTGTCCAAACAGGTTTTAACGAGGGGAGCCGCGGGTACTCAAGAGTTCGTAGTACCATTGTCGTGTTGACGCTGATTCTAGACACCTAGGACACGGTCTCAAAGCTGTTACAAATCAGGGTAGATTTAGCGGAAATGATCCCACGCGTCCAAGTGCCGCCAAGACGTGTAGGGTGGTGTTACTAAGGTGCGACGCCAACACAGTCCAGAAGGCGCCACTGCTCTGAACTCCACCGCCAACGTCACCAGCCGTTTGGTAGCGTGTGTTACTCAGCTCGCGACTGGTTCTGCGCAGAGCTGATAGACGAGCGGACGAGACGACGGTGAGTTAAGGCAAGGTTTATGTAAAGCAAAAAATAGAGGCGTTACATATTCGGCACTGGGGCCTACAGCTTAGGGACTCGAAGAGCCGAGATGTCTTCTCCCGCACACAAACATCGGCTTCTCTTGGACGCATAGGTCCACTGCTGGCGAAGCGCCGCTTGGCTTTTTTATAGGCACCATGTGTATCTTTTTCATCCCCAACGTTCAACCAGAAGCACCGCTGACCTTGTTAGAATGCTCCAATGGGAACCCGCCACTGGGCTGCGTCATAATCATCAAATCCGGAGCCGGTGCACTGGGTTGCACGCAAGGACGAGTAATGTTGCCACGCATTGCGTAAGACTCGCCAGACTGGAAGGCGCTGATTGCTTCATTGGGCTCGTGGGCTGAGGGGGCTCGCTGTGCGTTGCATAAGAAAGACCGGCGCCGCCGCGTGATGGCGTCGTTGAGTTGATCGTGTCAGGTGGGCTCGATCGCTGGCGTTGACACAGATTGCCTTTGCAGAGGCATTGACGTTTGGTGTGGACTCCCAGGCGTAACAGTGGTCACAACTCTCTGACTCTGTATTAGAACGGCTTCGCGTCGTGCGCATGCTCGAGGAAGAGCACGTCACAAATAGTCGACTAAAAAAGTAAGTTGACCGTGAGAATAAATGCAAGTGCTCGAAAAATGAAATATTGAGTGAAACGCACTAGCGACTACTAGCTAAGTTGCAAGCTCCACAATCGAAAAAAATTGAAAGAACATACGCAAAGCCTCATAGTGTCTTTCTGTATCTTTTGTGCATTTCCTGAGAATCCTGTGCCTTTGTTTACCTTTCATTAAAATGAAGACATTATGCTTACTTAAGCAATGTTTCGTGTTATCTTCTGTTCAGTGCTACACAGCTTCGCAGGTGTTGCACAACTTCAAGGTAATATTGCTCACAAATTACTCATAAAGATTTTTAACCAGTCACACGTCAACCAATAGGTGAGATTTGAGAGCCTTGAAGTGATGTTAAAGAGACACTAAAGAAGAACAATGGCTTCGTCTAGACAAATGAACTGCACTCTGAGAACTCTAATGCCGTAAGCCTTGCCATACTGAGTTCCTTATTAGCGGAGGAAATCATGGTTGAACTCCCATTTTTCAGTTTCGCACCGAAATCTCCTTGCATGGCGTTACTAGTTTCCAAACGTATTTTTCGTGTTTTCGTGACAGTGGCCCAATAAAATTACTTTAATTTTCATATGCCAGGTCTATAGCACCCACAGATAACAACGTACTTGATATTTATTAGGGGCGAAGCTCCTTAGGGTGTGGGACTGTCCATCCTCTGGTGTGTGTAGCCACCGGTGGCACATATCAGAAGGAGAAGTCCTTAGAATGTCCACTAAATGGCGGCACTTGTATATGATGAATACATGACGAAAAGATGTGAGATGGCTGTACATAGAGTGTTCACTAGATAGATGAATAGACGTATGGACTGACATACAGATAGATGGACGGACTGATGGACGCACAGACAGACAGACGGGTAGACAGACAGAGGGATGGCCGCACGAACAGATGCACGGATGGCCGAACAGACAGACAAACCAACGGAGGGACGCACGGAAGGACGGATGCACCAACGGTCACATGCATGAACGGACACCTGGAAGGACGCATGGGTGGACACAAACAAGAACGAATGGGAGGACCAAAGCACGACGGACTGACGAACACTTCACCCCACCAATTATCACTCATTCTGTCGATATGTTGTGATTTCTTTAAAATAAAAGCTACGTAGAATGCAGTAAAAGTCTTCGTCGTGGTGTACGATGCGGGAATCTCAAGGTGGCGTCCCCACCCACATTTTATTTTCGGTCGTTGTCTCATATACCAATCGACGCGTCGTGGTAAAAGTAATGTTTTCGGCACTCAGAAATTGTACTGTACTAATACGTGAATAATTATTTCTCCCTTTGGGGTCGCTTTCACTCGTTAGGTTCAGTTTCAGTTCTAACTTCTATATTGCAACTATAAGCATCACTTCATAAACGATTGCATCATCATTTTTTTGCGTGGCCAGATACATAGTTAACGGAGTTGCTGTCCCCTGAAATGAATAAAATTGCTTGAGCGGCTAGAATATATATTCGAAAAATGATCGCTGCTTTACTGAAAAAGTGATTAAATTGAAAACATCGATAAATATGATTGGCGGTGACCTCGCCAAGCCACGCCTCATAAATAGAACCAATTTTTTCTATTTAAAAGCCCATTATTTTTAGAGAATATTTTACTGAACGTATACATTAAGTTAACTGTCTCTACATTTGGTTCATGGGACGCTACGTAAAACATGTCAGGTGGAAATATTTTGTTATTTCTGTGCGCGAATAAGCAATAATCGAGCTCATCAGAAATGCTCTTTCACTGCATGGAATATTATCTGTGCCATAGAGGATATGTTAGCGGGTTCATCGACGCAAAAATAATGCCACTCACGTGCTGGATAATCTGGCAAAATAATCAGGAATTGTTCCTTCTCTATGCAGCTAGGTCTCAGTAAAATTTAGGCAATGTTTTGTTTGTTTTTTTTTCTCCACAAATCGCTGTTGAACTACATATGCTTTACTAGCTGCATCAATGGCAAATTGCACTAGATAGTATTGAACTTCGTAGAGTATAATGTTAGCGTGCCGTCATGCTTAACTTCCAGAGTGAAAGAGACCAATTGTTAGCATCGTGGACAGGCATACATCATTTCTAAGGTGAGCAGCTTTTTTGGACAGCATACACAGTTTTGAAGGAATCTCAATAAATTGACTACGCAAAATATGTGGCCTATACAGCACATTTTTAAGTTCACTGAGTAAGCGCAAAAAATATCTTTGTACCGAGTATTGTACTTGCCTCATTCATAAAATCCATCGGAGCTGATGAATCACTAAAAGTAATACGTTCCCAAAGCAGTTCAAACGCACGCGCAGCATGAACCAGGTATGAGAGCAGTCAATTGGGAATTACAGCGCAGGAACATAGCAGGTCATAAAAACAGGTGCAGGGACATAACTGTACACGCTTTCCACGCACAGCGGAGTCATATAATGGCCTCTTGCCATCTGCGCTTGACGCCACGCATCCTTGAACGTTCATGTAAACCTTGTATCCGGTGCTTTATTTTTGAAAAAAATGAGTGAACGAAAACAACACTGAATAATTAGCCGATTAAACGTCATTACATAGATAAGAAGTAACTGCCACGTGCCACCGAGCAGGTAAGGTATTACGATAATATCTGCGGTTTTATACGTCCCGGAAATATGATATGATGATGAGAGATGCCGTTGTGAAGGGCTGCACAAATTTGCATCATCTGGTGATCTTTAACGTGTACTCACATCGCACCGTACACGGGCCTATTTCGTCTCTATCGAAATGCAACCACCGCGGCCGAAATGAAACCCGTGACCTCCGGATCAGCAACCGAGCACCTTAGCCTCTGATTCAATCCACGGTGTCGGACAGAGGTAAAGTATCTCGCAACTGAGCTTGAAGGCACGTTTTAAATGCGAAGCGTTTCTTAGCGAGCTTCGGCGACATTGACCATATCTATCTATCTATCCATCTATCTATCTATCTATCTATCTATCTATCTATCTATCTATCTATCTATCTATCTATCTATCTATCTTTCTTTCTTTCTATCTAGCCTCCTATGACTTGTAGCTCTCCTGGCCGTTTGTATAGTGGCATCAATACCAAACTTTGTATGATATAACGTGACTGCATGACGAACACAACACACTAGTCATGACATGAAAATGAGGATATATGTCATGAATGTCATAATTTACATGTCACGGTCTTGCTGCTTCTGCGGTGGTTTCGTTCACATCATATATTGCAGAACTGGTATGTTGTGACATGACTACATGACGAACATAAGTGACAGGCCCTTACGTGAAAATCATGACATTTGGGTCATGCAAGTCATGACTACATGCCATGCTCATGGTAGGCTCGCGGCTGTTTCGATAAGTTAACATATATAAAATTTGCCATTACGTGAACCGAACGGACAACGAAGGTAACTGACACGTCCTGAAGTGATAATCATGACATTCTCGTCACGTAAAACATGAGTACATGCTACACTCACAGTGCGCTCGGGGCATTTTCGCTAGCTTCACATACACCAAATTCGGTGTTAACGAGACTTGAATGGATGACTAAGGTATATGAATGGTGCAAACATGATGATCATGACAAGCGTGTCATATAAGAATATGACTACATACCAGGCTCATGATGCGCCGTTGGCCGTTTGGCTAGCTTCACGTATACCAAATTTGCAATTACGTAACGTGTATAGACGGCGAAGATACATGGTGCGTGCAAGCATAATAATCATGACATGCCTATCAGGTAAAACATGACTACATTCTACGCTCATAGCGCGCTCGCGTCCGTTTCGCTTGCTTCACCTACACAAAATTTGGTATAACGATACTTTAACGGACGACGAACACAAATGCCAGACGTAAACATGATAATCATGGAAGTCATGTACAGCATAATTTACCTCCACCTCACAACGCAGTGCTGATTTTAATGTGGCATATCAACCTTCCTCAATCGTGCCTCGCATATTATCGATTCCCGTACGTGGGATCTGTCAATTTCTTTATTTTAAGGTTCTGTCTATAATGTCTCCGCATTCCTTTCATTCACGTAGCCGGGTGTCACTTCGGAAACGAAGGCCTGTTCTGTGTGGATTACAGACATCATTTTGAGGTATTGCCATGTTTTAGGGCCGAGTTTAACCAAACAAAAGAGGCGTCCACTACTACTTTGCACAAAGCACCGTGCGGCCAGCGCTCCGTGAAGCATCTCTCGTGGACACTTGCAAAACTGGCACGCCAGCAAAGTGACAGCTGCAGGTGGGGCCTTCACTGCGCCTAATCGCGCTTGCTTTGCGGTGAAAGTAACTTCGCTCTTGCTATGCTCTCGCAAATCGCGAATGCGGCATTTTCCTCAAGAAACGTAGCGACTGCTCTTTGTTCTACACAACTTTTACGCTTCGTGTAATCTGTATTTTCTAAGAGCATGTGATTTCACAAATAATAAAACTGGGCCCATTCATGAATAAAATCTCGAAACTGTGCTGGCACTCACCCGACTGAGCTACTTAGTTGCAGAAGTATACGCGGAATTTTTTTTTTTTTTTACAGCGAGAGCTATTATGAGATCACTTTTCCAGTCACGCGCAGTTGTATGTTGTCCGCCGCCCACCGTCGCCGGCGTTCGTAACCACATCGCTCAAAATTAGGAAAAAAAAATGGCAGCATATCCACGGAGTGAATGATGGGTAGTGGGCGAAGCATTCGTCCGTCCATTCGTTCTTGCTTCCGTCAGTTCCTGCGTACGTCTGCGTAACCGTCCATGCGTCCATCCACCCGTCCGTGCGTGCGTCTGTTCGTGCGTCCGTCCCTGCGTTCGTCCATGCATCCGCGCCTGCGTCCGTTCATGCGTTTAACCATGCATCTGTCTGTGTGTCCGTTCGTCCATCTATTCAGCACTCCAAGTACCACCATCTCGCATCTTTTCATCATATATTCTCCATATAGAAGCACCGCCATCCAGCGGACATTTCAAGGACTAAACGGGAGGTGGCACATGCACACTTTCTTACGGCTTGCGCTTCGGGTTTACTTCCCACCTTTAACCACCTCGAGTTCATGGTATATGCTAGTTCACTGTATTCATGGCTATTCGGCCCAACGCTCGCTAAACCTTTCTAAAACCAAGGAGGTTACACCCAGCGAGTATAACGTAGCAACCCTTTCTTGTCAGATTGGGCTCAATGTACATGCCAATAGCTGCTAATGGGGATCGCAGCGTGCACGTTACCTAAAGGCCGAATGCTCCTGTCTCTCATTCCCCCTTAGCAGCCATTAACATGTGCATTGAGCACTATCTTTTATTGTTCAACAACGCACAGAAGACATCTTTCACCGGAACCACCTTGGAGGTCAAAATCGTAAGGACCGCTATTTCGGGTATGTGCCACTGGTGGTTACGTACTACGAGGGGCGCACAAGCCACGCCATAAGGAGCTTCGCCCCTAAAAACTTTGCACCAATGGCACAGTGGGGCTAGAGCCCAGGCTAGCAGCCTGCTGGCTGCCAGCCCAGTATTCTATTACTGAGCTACACCGGTTTTCTTAACTCTAATGCATGAAATCATCACCAGTGAACGAGTGAAGTACGCACGACATACTTCATCAAAAGTCAGGCAAACACACACAAGCGTCAAGAATGGGAAGCCACTCCGAAGCGGGGTCAAAAGTCTCAGCAACACTGCGCACTTGAGCAGCTGCTTTTTGGAAGACAGATCTCGTCGACCGTGGTGGCTTGGCGTGTCTATCCATCATGCAACTTTTCCATAGTGAGTAAAGTCCCAACAACATAAACAGGTCATAATGAGTATTATCAGTCAGACTTTTTTTGAACGGGATTGTGGCATACTTTTCTTCTTCTTCTGGAACGACACACTTGGGACATAAGCTGGTAGTTGGTAGTCTGCTGACGAGAAAAAAAGGAGGAATCGGAACAATGGCGGAGATGCAATAATAAACCGCGCTGTGTTTTCGGAGCCGAGTTTCAGAGTGCTATATATGTTGGTGACCCGGACTACGAAAGCGACCTTCCATGAGCACCTCGATAGCCTCAGTCTGGTACCGCTGCCACTGCACCCGGCCATGTACCCTCTTCGGGTGTTGTTGGAGGTACTGCTACCATGACGCTACCACAGCTGTGGCTTGCTGATCCCTCCTTATGGTTCATTAAAATCGAGAACAAGTTCGGCATTCATCGCATCACGTCAGAAGTTCGCAAGCATGAGCTCCTCGTTGAAGCGTTGCCGCCACAGGCAATGGCCGAAATACGCGACATCCTCGTGGGCCCGCCTGGTGATACTCCATATACGACAGTCAAACAGGCTCTTCTTCACCGACTCGTTCCGCCTAAGCATCGGCGCATTCAGCAACTTCTGTGCAACGAAGAGCTCTGGGACCGCCGTCCCACACAGTTTCTACGTCACCTGCAGCATCTGCTTGGGGACCAGCCGGACGGCTCGGAAACATCCATACTACGTGAGTTTTTTTCTACAGCGTCTTCCACCTACCATGCGAATGGCTGTTGTCCCAGCTCAGGATAAGCCACTGTCGGAGCTGGCGGAAATGGCCGATGACATGGTGGACGTTGCTCCGGCAGTCATAAACGCTGCCCACACCTCTCCGATTTCCGAAGCAGATTCCCTTCGAGAAACGGTAAAAGATCTCGCAGCTGAAGTCGCCAACTTGCGTCTGCAATTATTGAGCATTCGCAACTTAAATGACCAGCCTCGTCCACATCGACCATCTCTCACGTCGGCTGCTCCGCAACGGCCCCTCGACCAGCCCGAGCGCTGCTTTTCACCGCAGAACACATGCTATTATCACCGGCGTTTTCGTGCCGCGGCTCGCAGATATGTGCCACCTTGCTCATGGCACATGGGAAACGCTCCGGCCGATCGTCAATAACAGCGGTGGGCGATCAAGGCCAAACATCAAGCCGCCTCTTCCACATCACCGACAGAACCACAAGTCTGCGCTTGCTAATGGACACTGGAGCAGATGTCAGAATAATTCCAGCGTCCAAAACTGACCGGCATCTTCACGAGAAGTCAACTCCTTTACAAGCGATCAATTCTTCAGTCATCGCAACTTACGAACAGAAGTCTCTGACCCTTGATCCCGGTCTTAAGAGGAAACTGCAGTGGTTATTTTGGATAACAGACGTACGCTACGCAATCTTAGGCGACGATTTCTTAAGGCATTTTCATCTGCTCGTGGATATGAACTGCTGTCGCCTGGTGGATAGCTATACCGGCTTATCGGTCAATGGTTTTCTGTCACGCGCTACGGCCCTAAACCCCACTTTTGTGAAACCGCCCACGTCACCATATACAGCTCTGCTCAACGAGTTTCCGGAGATTACAGCGCAGTCTCCAATGAATAAAACCCCCAAGCACACTGTGACCCGCTGCATTGTTACCACAGGCCCACCGGTTCACGGCCGCCCTCGCCGACTTGGCCCTGATAAACTTCGAATTGCTCGCAACGAGTTTGAGCATATGTTACAGTTGCAAATAATTCATCCGTCATCAAGCTCGTGGTCGTCGGCGCTACACATGATTCCCAAAAAGAACAATAACTGTTGGCCCTGTAATGATTATCGAGCTTTCAATGCAGTCACCGTTCCAGATCGATACCCGTTACCCAATATTCAGGACTGCACTGCCTTTTTAACCAGCACAACTGTTTACTCGAAGGTTGATTTTGTGAAAGCTTATCACCAGATCCCCGTTGGGCCTTCTGAAATTACCAAAACTACAAAAATTACCCCATTTGGGCTCTATGAGTATTTACGAATGCCTTTCGGTTTGAGAAACACAGCTCAGACATTTCAGCGTTTTATAGACAAAGTCACAAGAGGCTGGCCGTTTTGTTTCGCCTATATCGACTATCTTCTCGTTGCCAGCAAGGACGCTGAAACGCACAACGCACATCTACGTCAGCTTTTCACTCGACTGCGTGATTACGACCTTGTCATCAATGTAGAAAAGTGTCAGTTTGGAGTCTCGGAAATAGCATTCCTCGGACATCAGATCACTAAAAATGGCATCACTCTTCTACCTGACAAGGTTCAAGCTATCCTCGAGTACCCGCCTCCCACGTCCATACGCAGTCTACGACGTTTTCTCGGACTCGTCAATTTTTTCGCCGCTTCATCCCTACATGCTCTACACTGCTGCAGCCTCTGGAAGCACTACTCTCGACTTCGCAAGCCGAGTCAGCCGCACTTCTCTGGGACACGGTCGCGGATCAAGCTTTTGCCACCGTTAAGACCAAGCTCGCCCAGGCCACCCTTCTGCACCACCCTTCACCAACTGCTCCCACTAGCCCCATGGTGGACGCTTCTTGAGAAGCAGTTGGGGCCGCTCTTCATCAATGGATCAATGGTACATGGGCTGCAATTTTCTTCTTTTCCCGCAAGTTACGCGACACTGAGCGCCGATATAGTACTTTCGGACGGGAGCTCCTCACGGCCTACCTTGCGGTGAAGTATTTCAGGTACTTCCTTGAAGGGCGGCAATTTGCCATTCGTACCGACCACAAGCCCCTTGTTTCGGCTTTACGTTCCTGCAGTGCCACGCACACTCCTAGAGAACTTCGACACCTTGCTTTCGTTGCCGAATTCACCACAGACATACGTTATGTAAAAGGCAGCTTTAACAGTGCAGCGGACGCTCTCAGTCGTATTACCATCAACGCCACGACAGGCACCACCGACCTTTCATTGTCCTCGCTCGCGGAGGCACAGGCATTAGACGATGAGCTTCCACGACTCCAATCCTCTACTTCCATCCGACTGGAACAATTCAACTTTCCCGACGACGACGTCAAGCTCTGGTGCGATATTTCACACAACTGCGCTCGTATCTATGTTCCTTCACAGCTTCGTCGTGCAGTTTTTGACACCCTCCACTCCATCTGCCATCCAGGCGTAAGAGCTACGCAACATCTGGTCACTGAACGCTATGTCTGGCCACGAATACGCGCTAACATTCGTGACTGGGTTAGCACTTGCAGAGCATGTCAGCGTATCAAGGTGCAACGGCACACCAAGCCTCCATGGGGAAAATTCCCTTTCCCTGATGCACGTTTCGACACCATTCATTTGGACATTGTCGGGCCATTACCTCCATGTCGCGGAAATACGTATTTGCTTACGTGTATTGTCAGGTACACTAGGAGGCAGAAGCAGCTCCAATGCTTGACGTCACGGCAGAAACAGTTGCTCGTACCTTCCTTGCTACCTGGATTAGCCGTTTCGGTGTGCCATCAACGGTGACTACTGATCGAGGCAGAGAGATTGAGTCAGCGCTTTTCACCTCTGTCACATCTCTACTGGGTTGTGCGCGTATTCACACAACTGCGTATCATCCAGCATCAAATGGCTCGGTGGAGAGACTCCACCGTCATCTAAAAACAGCACTCGCCTCGCATCCTCACGCCAAAGATTGGGTATCACACCTCCCTATCGTGCTTCTCGGCCTGCGTTCAACACTTCGGCCAGAACTTGCCTGCTCTGTAGCCGAGATGGTTTATGGCTACACACTCCATTTGCCTGGTGACCTCGTCAGCCCCGTTATTACGCAGACTGTTTCGGATCCATCTTCTTTCGTCCAGCGCCTGCGGATCTTCATGCAAAACTTGCGCCCATCACCAACTTCAGCTCACACTAAGAACAATGTTTTTCTGCCGGCAAACCTACAGACATCTTCACACGTTTTTTTTTTTCATGTCGATGCATCTCGCCGTGCTCTTCAGTCTCGCTATGACGGTCCTTTCTCACTCATCAAGCGTTCTGAACATCATTTTACAATCCTGCGTAATGGGCATGAAGACACAGTCAGCATTGAAAGGGTCAAGCCGGCACCCATTGTGACAAGCTCCGTCTGATCATTTTTTTCTTCAAGTGCCCACGGCCACTTGTCTGCAGGGGGGGGGGGCTATCTGTGGCATACTTTTTTTCTTCTTCTGGCACGACCCACATGGGACATAAGCTGGTAGTGGGTAGTCTGCTGAGGAGAAAAAAAAGAAGGAGTTGGAACAATGGTGGAGATGCATTAATAAACCACGCTGTGTTTTCGGAACAGCGTTTCAGAGTGCTATAAGAGGAACCCATTACCATGGATTGTGATTAGAAGTTCTTTTATTGTTGTTCTTTTTAGAATGTTCCAAAAATAAAAGGCGTCACGACAATGGATGAAACAGTGCTCTAGAGTCTCAGGTTGGTTGCAGAGTCTACAATTCACTGTCCAGGGTACGTATATTTATTTTTATTCAGCCACGTTTTCACTGGCAGCGTGGAAGTGTGCAGTTTAAAGAAAAATGTTTTCGCTGAAGGAGATATACACATTCTACGTACACGAAATAATACATCGTGACCAGGCAGAAGCGAATATGGCTTTCGATAAATAGGTTCGGGGAAAAGGTTATTCACAAGTGCAGCGGTGAAATTTGTTCTGTCAATAGTATACAAATACTCTAAAGTAAACCTGACTTTTAAAAAACTGACAGTATCAACAATTTCTTTTAGGAATCCCCGCAACGGGAATTCCTAAGCAATGTTTGTTGTGACATGAATAAAAGGAAGGTGGTAACATAGACGGTTACGAAGAACCGCTAATAAACATGAGTGGCACACATCCTTGAGGTAGAAAAATCGTAACACCACCTGTCGCACGAACAAATGCACAAGGCCGAGGCCCCCCTTTTCAAGCGGAAGAAAAAGATTGTCTCCTCTCATGGGTTCCCCGGAAGAGCTCCAAATAAAGCAGGCAAATATCCTACGAAAGGCTTGAATGTGCACACGAAAGCAGTGCAACACCTGCAGAACATAAATAAGCTTTGATGCAAGGAATATACTGGACACTTTCGCTCTGGCAAAAATGGAAAGCTCCCATCCGTGCCATGTTGTCACCTTTCGGCGGATCGTAGTTATCGCAAAGGTCTAGTGTAGGCCGCTGTTACGATAGTTATCAAGAGGCACACCAAGGTACTTCATAGGAGTCGCATTCCAATGGATATTTGCGAAGACCGAAGGAGTTTGGGCCCACATTCCAATCTAGAATCCGCTACTTTTATCAAAATTTATGCTGGTGCCAGCGACTTCACAGAAACGTAAAGAAGTAATGACTTCTTCGTGGACGCTGCGTTTATCAGCGCAAAAGAAGGAAATGTCATCTGCATAAGCTAGAACTTTAACTTCCTCAGCATCATATAGGTAGCCTCTTATGCTAGACTTCAGACGCACACTTAAACATACTGGTTTCAGATCAATTGCAAAAAGGAAAGGCGAGAGCAGACATCTAAGACGTACAGATCAATTTAACTCTATTATATTGGAAAGTGTGCGATTTACAATTAGCCTGGTTGTGCACTTTCTACAACAGAGTGAAATACCACAGTAAAGTACATCACCCAACTGCAGGTGTCTTAGGAGCCGGAACAAAGAAAAAGCATGCTGCACTTTATCAAATGGTTTTGCAAGGTATATTTCAAGGAGGGCTACTTGGTCCATGCTACCATCAATGCACTCAAGAACTGAACGTGCAATATGAATGTTTGTCTGTATAGAGCGACCACGAATTCCACATGTCTGGTGGTCACCAACACATTTATTATTCGCTGTCTGTAGACGATTTGTCAACAATCTAGCAAATATTTTGTAGTCAACGTTACATAACGATAAAAGCCTGTATTCGTTAACTCTCTTTATTGCGTCAGGATTCGCACTTTTTGGGATTAATGTTGTATGGGCCTGATAGAAAGAAGAAGTTCACCATGGTCATAAGTGTCTTTAAAAAGTTGCTCAAGGAAAGGTATCAGAAGTTCCTGAAAAGCTAAGTAAAATTCGCCACTAAGGCTATCTGGGCCAGGAATTTTGTTTTTCTGCAACGTTGTTAATGCAAATCTAATTTCCTCTCTGGTTATGGGCTCATTTACAGTAAGTCTATCATCATCTTGTAACTGAGGCACAAGGACAATGAAGTGGTCAGCTTTTTCCTCAAAATTCTCGTGAAGCTCAGCCGCGGTGAACAAACTTTTGTAATAATCTTCAAATTCGGCTCTTATTTCACATGTCTCCGTGCAAAGAGAACCCCGCGACTCAATTTGCAGTATCTGTTTAGAAAGTGCATAACTCTATTCATCCCCGAGGGATTTTTTGTGGGTTCTTTTTCAGTAAAATGGGTAACACGGGAACGAATTTTTGCACCTCTGTATAATTTTTGCACCTCTGTCTTGTTTCACAATATATATTATCACAATTCAGTCCTTAAAAATAAATTGATAACCCCTTCTTCTTACGTATCCGCTCGCATCGACCATCGTCATAAGATTGGCATTCCCACATGCCACACCAACCTTTTTTTACAATTCATTCATCCCCCGTACGTCAGCAAGTTGGAATCACCTTCCCGGATCTGTAGTCGAGATGTCTAATACCTCTATGTTTAAGGCAGCTATAACTAACCTGTCGCCATAATTTTTAGGAATATAGTATTTCCAGTTTTCAGTAGACCTGTTAAGCTTTGTAGTTTTTTAATACCTGTTTTTGTTTTTATAATTTGCATTATTTCTTTTTGGTTTCCTTCACTGATCTACGTAACCACCTATTTGCCGCTTTTTCATTATGTTGTGTAACCCACTCCCCTCTGTAATGCCCTCGGGCCCTGAGGGTATTGAAATAAATAAATCAATAAATCAATAATTCAATAAATAAGTCTGCATCGTGTTTTTGTATCTGTGCTCCAATCACGTTTATCTCGTCCACGTACAATCCGGGCAGTTGACTTTTAAAAGTAAGGAGCTTATGAAGTAAATCATGAAAATATCGTTTTTCAGCTTTTTTTCTTCGCGCTATTTCCACATGAAATACTAATTTCCTGACACTGAACACCTTCTTTGAACCTTTCCCGTTGAGCGAAAATTGCCAGCTGTCGACACTGTGTTACCTCTTGTACCAATTCTCTTACTATTTTAAATAAACAATCTTCGCGCAATAACTGTTCGTTAAGCTTCCATAGGTCCCAGTTTAGAGGAGTTTTACGAATATTTTCATGACCCCAAGAAACAGTGACCAAGCAATGGTCTGTAAAATAAGGGCTTTACAGCATAAATATGAATGTGAGACCATAAGCTTAGAGATACATGCACACGGTCAAGCCGAGCATGAGAGATGCTTTGAAAGTGCGTGAACCACACCGAGGAAGTGCATGCACTCCCAATTAAATTGTTATCATTCAATAATTTCTGCAGTAAGTTTGCACTTGCATCATAACGATTTGTTTTGTATGAATGATCTCTCACGTCACAAACACAAATAAAGTTTCCAAAAACTATCAAAGTTTTGTCGATGTTTAGAAGCGAAGTTGTCAGCGACTTGTTGTCAAACTTGCCTTAGGCAGGCTTGATGTCGGCAAAGCTATCGTGCTAATACGACTGATAAAGCGTTTCAAAAGAGCGAAATAACAACCAGTCATCGCACAATGTGATTAGCATAACGAGTGGACCGTCCAATGTTCCAACCTATTACAAAAGCTTAATCATGTTTACCTATTAACTGTGGCACATACCCACTACAGCCATAAATCCCCATCGTCGTCAGCCACTGCATGGACAATTGGCACAAAGTTCTTTGCAAGTGTTTGATTGATACATGGGGTTTAACGTCCCGAAACCTCCATGTGATTATGAGGGACGCCGTAGTGGAGGATTCCGGGAATTTCGACCACTTGGGGTTCTTTAACGTGCACCCAAATCTGAGCACATGGGCCTACAACATTTCCGCCTCCATCGGAAATGCAGCAGCCGCATCCATGATTGGATCCCATGACCTGCGGGTCCGCAGCCGAGTACCTTAGCCACTAGATGTTTGGCGGGGCATCCAGGCCTTGCAAGTAGTAGATACCACGCTTTTCAGAAGAATGACGTAAAATATCTTAGCGAATGCCAGCATACTAGCCAAACGTTTATTATTATAGCACTAGTGCATATCAAGCAAGTGTGCTTGCAGTACTTATCCAATGAGTGTTTTGAAAAGGCTCTGAAAGGCCGTTCCTCTAGCTTTCGCTGTGACTGAGCTGTGCCTACCGCGCAGGCCTGGTGTCTTTTCGGGGGGGAAAGGTCATCATTTTGATATGAAGGGAATACTGGACAGGATAATGGTTACTCTGTGCTCTGTACACGTCAAGGGAAAAAATTCGTGGAGGGGAAGGCGGCCTTGTATGCCACCCCCTGGGTACGCCACTGCTAAGTTCTTTTGTATACAATTGCCAGAATGTTCCCGCTCCTCGCGAGATTCTTGCTGATAAGCCTAAATTTAAGGCGCACCACGAAATTTGCGATGAATGCATGTTAAAGTTCTATAGATAACAACTTTAAATGTGGGAAAGTTTCCATTGGTTAGTCACTGGAAAACGAAAACGTGTGAGCAGTTTGCCAATTTCAGAGAAGTGGCATATCTTTCCGGTATTTGCAGTACTGTTATCATTATGCGCTAGCCTATATAAATTGCTAAAACGTCACTCACATTTTTTGAAGTTTTTTGAACCATTCTTGCAGGCAAAATGAGCAACGTTAAAATTGAGATTTCATATCGACTCATGCAAGGAAAGCCGTGCACCAAAAAAGCACGCGACCAAAGCTTTGCTTGTGTCAGCAGGTGCTTGGCAAAGCTTCACTCACTTTTAATTGCTACGCGGAATAAAGCTCCTACATCACTTCCTTTCTTTCTCTGCTCAAAATATTGGTGTGGCGTGGGAAGTTTCTGTATCTTCACATCGAAGCATATTCAAGCTTATATCTATAACATAATGTCGACTTTTTTGCTCATACATTTAACTGATGTGGAAAAAATTTGCAAAGTAAATGGTGGTAATAGAGCGTACATGTATCATAAAGTCCATAACGTCTACTTTAAAGTCACTGACTAATTGATAGTTGCCATAAAAACCGACAGATGGACAGACGGATGGGCACACGCAAGAACGGATTGGTGGACGCACGAGCGGACACACGGACGGATGGATGATCGTACGGACGAATGGTCTAATTTTAAACTATATTTGTGCTCTGTAGAAGGTTTTGCACACAGATGTTGTTGACCTGCGCTTCGACAGTGCACGGCACACGGACGAATTTAAACCGCATGAACATCGTCCTGTCTTAAGGAGCTTCCCTCCTAACAACCGTATCAGTCGTGGTAATGTTCTGATTAGCACGAAACAGCTAAGTAGATTAGTTGTGGGAACGCCAGCGGTCTTCGAGGTTCTAACCATGCAAGGCCCAAGGTTTATTAGTTGTGCGATCCCATGCTGAAAACATGAACGTAAGCAAGAGTTGTCATGCAGGAGCAAAAGATGAATAGCATGAGGCGTCGTCGCTGTACGTATCGAAAACCGATGCTGATTCTCAATTCACGTACGCATAGTGAAAGCAAAGTGAGCTTCAGCGCAAAACAATCGCGACTCGGCGTTGCCACCATGCTTTAGCAGATGACGCGGCGAGGGCCCTACCTGCAGCTGTCACTGAGCTTGCTCGCTAGTTGTTCATGCGCCCACGAGAAGCTCAGCGCGCTGCACTGGCCCCACGGTGCAGTGTTCAAGTTAGAAGTGGACGCCTCTGTACATCAGGAACAATACGCAAGGTTGTGCCATTACTTGCCAAACCAGCGGGAAAAAAAAGTTTGTTGAAAAGGACTAGTCAGACACCACGATTCCACGTGAACAAACTATATGAATGCTCAGCCAGGCAGATAACCTTCGGTCTTAATCAAGGCTTCGACGAATGCGTACAGTAATTTTGGAAGGCGAAGCTGAGGTAAGATCGCAGTCATCGTATCATGTCTGACACGGTCGTAAGTTTTACGAATGTACATCCCCAATTAAGTTCCAAGCCATCGAGTACCGTAGAGGAAAGCTGTCCCAGCCCGTACTTCGAGGCAAAGTTGGCAGAAAATCAAAGTCGCGCGGTATGGTACCAGGAGTACCCCTCATGTGGGACGGGTCACAAGTATTCCATCAGTTCGCACAATTAAAGACATGGGTGCTAAGTCAGTGATATTGGGCAATAGTTTCCGGCTTTATAACATTGATCTCCTCCGTGTGGCACCATGTATCAAGGTAGCTCTATCACTGTTGTAGTTGAAGCTAGCTCACGTTGTGACATATCGCACGAGTATTGTTGCTTGTTCTTCGGTGACACTGCTTTAGAAACACGTGGCTAAACAGCAAATTTAGAGAGTTCTGTGCCGACATATAATGATCACAGAGCCGCTAAATCGTTAATTCGAATTGAGGGCTATATTGTGTCTGTAAAGACGCTTAATGTGATTTGCGATGTATGGGTGGCGCCATTCTGGAGTCAAAATAGAATGAATGGGCTGGGTTGTGGTATAAACTTGAATATTTATTGTTTGATAATCTAGAAGATAGTGTTACATTTTGTGTACTGCAACACAGAACCCCAAGAAGCTCCTTTCACTAGGGAGCCTAAGAAATGTGCAATATTGAATGGAATATGTGCTGCATGAGCAGCAGCTGTCGAAAAACATCACAGCATATCCACGAAGAGAATGATGATTAGTGGGGCGAAGCGTCCGTTCATCCATCCACGTGTCCATCCATCCGTGCGTCAGTTCGTCCGTACGTTCATCCATGCATCCGGATACATGGACGAACAGAGGAACGGATGCACGGATGGGTGGACGGACTGATGAACGTATAGGTAGAAGGACGCACAGACGGGCGTACAAAAGCACGGATGGACAGACAGAAGCGTGGACGCATGGACGGACGCAGAAAGCACGAACGAACCGATGGATAGATGGGCGAACGGACGGATTGATGGACACACGGACCGACGGATGGACGCTTGGCTCCACTCATCGCCATTCACTCCATGGATATGCTGCGAAAACCACTAACGTCATCTAGCTATATCTTCTCAAGGACATATACACACAACGTCTTCTATTAAGCTAGAGGTGGCTACATACTGCTACTATACATGACATATATATATATATATAAATATATATATATATATCTATATATATATATATATATACATATATATATATATATATATATATATATATATATATATATATATATATATATATATATATTGTTAAGACGTTTATTGGCGGACACTCGTTGATGATCCACGACAGCGACAGTCAATGCAGGGACCGACTCTCTGCACGAGCTGCTCTTCTTATGAAAAGGGCGACCCACTAGAAGGCACTGGAGAGGACGACCCACTGTTCAACGGCTTTGCCACAACTACCCCGGGTACGAAAAGGGAGCCGCGTGGTGACCTAACAGGTGGTTACAATGAGCGGGTCATGGTAGGCCTTTAGGCGCTCCACGTTAACAATGTCACGTCCTCTACGGCGCATGTCCGAAGATGGTTCGATTGGTTCAATCAAGTAGTTTACAGGGGAAGTGCATTTGATGACACGGTAGGGGCCTTCGTATTTGGGCAATAGTTTTGAAGATAGGCCAGTTGCAGTGGTAGGGATCGAGAGCCAGACGAGCGCTCCAGGGACGAACGTGGGCGCAGTAGTGCTGGCGTCAGCGCGAATGCTTTTTTGCCGCTCTTGATCGTGCGCAGTAAAGGTCTTTGCAAGCTCTCGACACTCTTCAGCAAGCTTGGCTGTAGCAGAAGTAGGCGCCCACTCAGACGGATCCGGCTTGTACGGAAGTATCGTGTCGATGGTCTGCGACGGGTGCCTGCCATACAATAAAAAGAAAGGTGAAAAGCCAGTGGTGCTCTGAGGGGCGGTATTATATGCGTATGTGACGAAGGGTAGAATGGAATCACAATTTGTGTGATCGGCGGCGACGTACTTGGAGAGCATGTCGCCGAGCGTACGGTTGAAGCATTCGGTGAGGCCATTCGTCTGCGGGTGGTAAGCAGCAGTTTTGCGGTGAGCAACGTTGCACTCTTTAAGAATGGCTTCAACGACTTCAGACAGGAAGACGCGGCCTTGGTCACTGAGCAGTTCCTGGGGTGGACCTCCATCAGAAATGCAGCCACCGCAGCCGTGATTCAATCACGCGACCTGCGGGTCAGCAGCCAAGTACCTTAGTCACTAGACTACCATGGCGGTGCATGTGCAAATAATATTGAAAGTTTAAAAATATGTGTTAAACTCTACATTGCTGATTAAGATTTATTCTCAGTAATCGGATGGCATATGCCACGACATGCTCTGCGCCATTACGACATTGTACAAGCACCGCTCCTACGCCGATACCACTAGCATTCGTGTGGACCTCAGTCGGGCTTCTCCAGTCGCATATGTGACAATGCTTCAGGCGTGTTTACGCACCGCTCTTGACTTCTGCCTTTTTCTTCTTCCGGTAAAAACTCATCAGCTGTTTCAGCTGAGAAGCCATTAGACGAAGACAGCATATCTCTGAGGCGTCTGAAGCAGGTCTGGCAGACGTGGTCGTTGTTATGTGCATGGCGGGCAGCTTTCGGCTACAGATACTACACTGTAAACCAAATTACACCCATATAGGTGTTTTATAGTGTCTATAACTCACACCCCAACACCCCACGAAATGGGTGTATCAAGCAGGGCTACACCTATATCGTGGGGCGGATTTCCGAATTTACACCCTATGGCACAAACATTTCTTCGGGTGTAAAGACAAATGTACACCCAAGTGGCCTTAAGGGAGTGAGGGTGTAAAAGTGAATGTACCCAAGTAATCTTAAGGGCGTAAGGGTGTAATATTGCTCTGACACCCTAACACCCTTAAAAAACAAAAGTAGTGTAGGGGTGTAATTGCTCAAACAGCAAAAAGGGTGTGGGGGTGTTCATGCTGAATAATGCCCCAACACCCATGCAAAAAATACCATAATTCGAAAGTTACCCCTTTCCAGTAAGCCCCTGTGGAAGCACGTGAAAGCTTACCCTTTAGCTAGACCTTTCATAGGCAGATGTCCTATTGTAGTGGCTCCTGCCACAGTGTGGTAATCCTGGCCTTAGCACAGCTTTTATGGTGAAATATGAAGCACGGCATATAACACGTAATCTTAGCTTAATGCAAAGGCATCACTCAAAATGAGCTGCCACACATAACACAACGTTCACAAAGTCATGCCATTGTGCAAAACGAAATCAAGCTTTATTTTATTAGGCACAGAGAACATACAGGATTCAGAGACAAATTGTACCTTAATCAAAAGCCTTTTTCAATTGTGCAAAGCAGAATGCCATTTGCTACAAAAGAAGACTGGAAATCAGACGTCAATGGTACGGCATGGAGCTCTAACGACCAATGCATGCATATCAAAGTACAACTAAAGAGCCTTTATTTGCACTTAAAAATGAACTAATTTTAACATGCTTCACTGCAGCACAAAAACACAGTGCAGTGAAGCATACCAACAGCAGGAAGAGTAGTGCAATGCAGCATGCCTTGTTTCTCCAATATACTGAAATAATATATCAATGCGCACTACAATTACCACAATGATACGCCACAGTTTGCATGTGTTGTGGCATGCCTTATGCATATTATGCAATGCTAGTGGCATTCTAATGAATGTAATGACAAAACAGTCTTAAAATGGCATTTTCATTTCACAATAACTCTTGTGTGTTCAGACATTCAGAATACTGGGGAAACAATAATACCGGAGTGAAAACAATAGGCAAAATTACAATAGCTTAACAGTGTCACTAGATACTAACCACGCAGAATAATTGATTTAAAGATGTAAAATATCAAGCACATCACATAATATGTCCCCCTGAAACAATGCAACATCAAAGAACATAAAATGGGCACACAAAAGCAGGGTGAAAGAGTAACCACTTACAGCTAGCAGAGGTGGAGCAGCCAAGCTATCATCTGGAGCAATATTTTGGAGCATCATATCTTGCTTTTCTAGGGAGAAAATCTAAATTTGGAGCAAGTTTCAGGAAAAACAAACACAGCATTTTTGAGCTTGAAATTTCAAATTTACAGCATTGATTGATATGTGCAGTTTAACGTCCCCAAACCACCATATGGTTATGAGAAACGTCGTAGTGAAGGGCTGCAGAAATTATAAACACCTGAGGTTCTTTAACGTGCACCCCAATCTGAGCACATGGGCCTACAGCGTTTCTGCCTCCATCAGAAGTGCAGACACCGCAGCCATTATTCGATCCCACGACCTGGGGGTCAGCAGCCGAATACCATAGCCCCTAGACCACCGCGGTGGTGCTCCAAATTTACAGTAGTACAACAAATTATACTGAATCACACACACAAAAAAGTATACGTAGAAATTATTTGACGTACGCTAATTCATTCAAAATACACGAGTGCAGCTATTTCAACAAAAGCACTCTTCAACTGTCCCACAGTGCAAACAATGGTATCCTCCCTATATACGAATGCTCCTCGACTCGAATCTCATCTTTCACTTGTACTAGCTGAGCACAGCACCACCGCTTGTCTAAAAATGACGCTGCGTTTCTTGAGAATCGCAGCAGATTATCCCTGATATTGAGTGACTTGCTGTGCCTAGAGACTGCGCTGGAATCAATTTTCTCAAGTCAAGGTGAAGCATTTAGTGAAGGGACGTTCTAAAATACGGGTGTAAAACTCGCAGTAGCATTTGGTGAGCTTGTCCAACTGTTTGACAGGCGACCCAGAAATTCCAGATATTCGTAAAGGAGGAGCTCAAGGGGGTGGCGAAAAAAAAAAGTGGCATACGATTTTCTTTATCGTCGCTTAAGGCTGCAAAAACCTCATAAATCACTCTGAAACACGGCCAGCACTTATTTTAGTACTCGTTATTGAATGGCATCTGCATGGCAGAGTAATATAGGGACAAAATATTTTGTGTCCTGTAAATCAAAAAGCCCTTTTCCGCAGAGCGAAAGCGTATTCTGGCAAAAGCGACTTAAAAAGCGTTATGGACGTCATAGAAAGGGGGGGGGGTAGAACTTTCTTTTAAACCGTTCTACTCTTTTCTTTTGCTGTGAGGTTAGAATATAGTCAATTAAAAGTTATAATTACGGTTGGCACATCTGTATTAGATTGGATGACGATGACCCTGCCTCGATGGTTTAGTCGCCAAAGTACTCAGCTGCATTTTTCATGCAGACGGAAATGCTGTAGGCCCAATTCCTTAGATTAGGGTGCACAAGAACCCCAGGCGGCCGAAATTTCTGGAGCCCTCCCCTAAAGCGTCTCATAATCAAATGGTGGCTTTAGGACATTAAACTGCACACATCAATCAATTGGATGGTGATGCGCAAACTTAAGTTGAATAATGAATTTTATGTTTCTTGATAAAATTAACAATACTGGGAAATAATTGAGGCTGGTTGGGCATTTCATAATGGTTTTGTGCAACATTAGGAAATTGTATCCAATTGACACAATTGGCACGGCTGCTGTTCTCTTGAACATGCAAATATGAATACGAAAATATCATGTAATATTTAGCTACAGACATTAAACATGTGCTTAAATAGACATGAATGCCTGAATTGAATAGTCAATTTCACGTCAAAACCACGACCGCACAAAGAAAACACATGAACAGGACGGGTGTCACTAGCAGCTGTTTGTACCTTATATTCATAATATACTATATATTCATATGTACAACCTTAAAAAGGTGGCGAGCCGGCATGAAGTACTGATCGTGTTCGTGCCCCTAACAAACTAGCAAAATTGTGCCGGTGCATCGCTGAAAATCATGCTGAGCAGCTGAAAGGCTGTAAAAAGAAGCATGCCTGGCCATTCACGAAGTCTGCCACTGAAGTGGTTTACAAAATACCCCTATCGTGCCGAGACACATGTTAGCCAGACGACGAGGCGCTGCGTCAATGATCGAGCGAGGGAACACGCCCTTACGGCAAAGAATAACGACGGTGCCCGTTCAAGAGCACATGTCACTTCATGTGGATTCACACCAAGAGCCATTTTAATGGGCTTTCACAAAAGAAAAGGGGTATCAATTGCGTTAGCAAAGCTTCACTCCTCATGTATGAGCTGGAAGCACGGTATCTAGCGATCATGTGTCCTATAGTGTGATTAGGTAAGGGACGGCCTGAGTAGGTTGCACAAGCGTTGACAAAAAGTGAGTTTATATCAGCCTATTTTCTCAAGAAATCAACAATTGCAAATGAGTGCCCATTCCGTTTATGTGTTTTTTTCGTTTGTGTGGTCGTCATTTTGGTGCAAAATTGACTATTATTTAATGCAAACATGCACCAACTATCCCAAGAGCAAGTTCTACTGCATATTAATGCTACTGCTGCACATGTAAACAACAATAGCACGTGCAGTTAGTTCCCTTAGAACTGTGAAAAAAGCGGCACTATACAGTGCCTCAGAGGAGGCACTTTCAGTATATTTTTTGGTAAAGAAAGGGCTTAATAAGCATAGGACCTTTTTCTGTGTTCATGACACACTGTTAGGGTGATTTCATGCTAAACGCCCAGCCGTTTTGGCGACCATCTCAAATGCATTCGAAAAATATTGTGCTGATTAACTGTATTGAAAGCAGTGAAACGGTAGGATATTTCGAAGAGAAAAAATGTTTGGTCGCAAGGTTGCCATCGGAACTTTCGGGGATGTCGTTTTGGTGTGGGTGAATTTATTTTAAAAGTACGTTCTATACCAAACTTGGTCTACATGTTGAGTAAAGGTTCTTGTGTAAGGTGTTTGAAGCTCAGTAATATTATTGCAACTATACTGGCACATATGCTTCTAAGAATTTATCCAAAATGTGCTATGTTTGCAATTTCTTTATTGCAATACTGCAGTTTGTATGAATATCTGTGTAGTGAATACCTACTCCACGCAAGGTATATTTTGAGAAAAAAATATTTGAGACTTATCAAGCTGGTAAACTTTGAGAAAAAATCATAAATTCTACAAAATCGTATATTTTGATCATATTCAGATGGGATTTATGCCATGTGGTGGCCTAACTAAAAATTACCTTTATACATAAATTGAAAGCAAATGAACACTTCTTTTCATATACTATCAATGAATTTTTTGTTTTAAGGAAGAAATTATTTTTTTAGCATTCCCATTGGTGCCTATCTTCCCGTTTCGTCATACGACAGCTGCCACCTTGAAATTTCCTATTTTCATCAATGGGAAAGTTCAAAACTTATTTTCTTCCTTAAAACAAAAAAATGTAATGATAACAATTGGCACATGAAAATACCTTTTTTTCCTTTCGATTTAGGTTTGAAGGTCATATTTATTTGGTCCACTCCACAGTGCAAATCGGGTCTCAATATAAACGAAAATGACGATTCTGCGAAACTCGTAATTTTTTCTCGTAATGTTTAGCAGCTTAAGAAGTCTCATTATATTATTTCTTCAAAATATACCTTTTGTGTAGTTAGTATTCATTAGTCAGACATTCATAACACATGTTGGCTAAGTTCTTGTAGGCGTAGTAGACGAAGAAAGTGCTTAACAGCGCAAATGACAAGAAAGAAAAGATGAGACGAGAACAGAGCCCTGAACAAACAACCAAAGTTTATTGCAAACCAACTGCAATATACAGAAAACAGAATCTGTGCATAACCACGCATTATAAGCAGAATTGCACATACATGCACCATACGGCCTACCTTATCGACAACCGGTCATATAAGTGGACCCCAGATAACTAACTTCACAGCAGTTAAAAAAATTGAGGGTGCGCTAAGACAGGAAGCCCCAAGTTCTGGAATATAGAAAGCTTCACTAATCTCGTGCTCGCGCCGATTTTTATATCCCCCGTAATCAAACACTTGTCAAGAATTGGCTGTCAACAAGACTTATTACAATGGTCTACCAAGTGGCTGGGAAGGAAACCTTTTAGAGAGTTAGCGTGCTCCCTCAACCGATCATTCATGCATCGCCCTGTTTGGCCGATGTCCACAAGTAAATAATATCTTGTAGAGAATAGCTAAAACACATTCAACATGGTGCATAGCGTGTTTCTTAGTGCATGCTTCTTTCTCAAGTCCTTCGCTGTTGACCCTGCGACATAGCCCAGCGAACTTGTCACCTGCGCAGAACGCAACTCTTACACCTATTTTTCCAGCGACCTTCTTTAGCCTATGGGAAACTTCGTGTACGTAGGGAATAACAGCCTTGCTAGAATGAGGCTTGTTGAGTTAGCTCTTGCTTTGTGTCTCATCAGGCAATCTTAGTGACGTTAGGAAAGTCTCAGCAATAGAAGTTAGCAGGGGATTAGAAAAGCCTGCTTGTTGAAGGCAGTGAACTTAGAACGAGAAACTGCACTCTATCTGGCGGTGACAAGAGTCAGTTAGAATTGCCTTTAGGCAGGAAAAAGCGATGCTTCGCTTGACTAGCTTAGAATTAGTGGACGTAAAAAGAAGGCTTTTCCTTGAGAAAGGTTCGTACCGCCAATATACATGGTCAACCAAAAAAGCATTTCCAAGTCAAGGCATCGTAACTTGTCGTCATGAATCGAACTCCGACTTTAATTCCAGTTGCATCATTTCACGCCAAAAAATGTCAAATATCTCACCGGTGCAGATGTGTGCAATGGCTCAAGTCTAGCACCGGTTCTTTGTGACTTTTTACTCGCGCGGTATGAAAGAAGTCTCATGGCTAACTTTGATCACACGAGTACAGCTAAAGTGTTCGACTACGTTGACGACTTTTTAGTGCTTTACCGCATCGATCAATCTGACCCTCGTCGAACCACCGATGAGATATTTGACGTTTTCGGGTGTGAAATGAAGAAACTAGAAATAACGTCGGAGTTTATTTCTGACGACAAGCTAAGATGTCTAGAATTAGAAAAGCTTTTTTTTTGTTCATCATGTATGTTGGCGGTACGAGTCATGTTCAAGAAAGAACCTCCTTTTTACGTCCGCCCATTCTAAGCTGGTCAAGTGAAGCATCGCTTTTTCCTGCCTAAAGGCAATTTTAACTGGCTCTTGTCACCACCAGATAGAGTGCAGTTCTCGCTCCAAGTTCACTGCCTTCAACAAGGAGGCTTTTCTAATCCCGAGCTAACTTTCATTGCCGAGACTCTCCTAATGTCACTAAGAGTGGTTGATAAGAGACAAAGCAACAGCTAACTCAACAAGCCTCATTCTAGCAAGGCTGTTATTCCCTACATACACGAAGTTTCCCAAAGGCTAAAGAAGGTCACTGGCAAAATAGGTGTAAGAGTTGTGTTCTGCGCACGCGATAAACTCGCTGGGCTATGTCACAGGGTCAACAGCGAAGGACCTAAGAAAGAAGAATGCACTAAGAAACACACTACGTGCCATCTTGAATGTGTTTTAGCGATTCTCTACAAGATATTTTTTTTACTTTTGGGCATGGTTACATTGGCCAAACAGGGCGATGCGGGGGTACGCTAACTCTCTAAAAGGTTTCCTTCCCAGCCACTTGGCAGACCATTGTAATAAGTCTTGTTTTCAGCCAATTCTCGACAAGTGTTTGATCACGGGGGATATAAAAATCGGCGCGAGCACGAGATTAGTGAAGCTTTCTATATTCAACAACTTGGTGCTTCCTGTGTTAGCGTACCCTCAATTTTTCTTAACTGCTGTGAAGTTAGTTATCTTGGGTCCATTTACATGACCGGTTGTTGATAAGGTAGGCTGTATGGTGCATGTATGTGCGATTCTGCTTATAGTGCGTGGTTATGTGCAGATTCTGTTTTCTATATATTGCAGTTGGTTTGCAATAAACCTTGATTGTTTGTTCAGGGCTCTGTTCTCGTTTCTTCTTTCCCTTCTTGTCCTTTGCGCTGTTAAGTACTTTCTTTGTCTACCATACAGCACCAACCAGTCGTATCAAGCACATTGTTAATCTTGGAGGCGTATGTGCCAGTGAAATTGCACTAATATTACTGCGCTTCAAACACTTTACACATGAACTTGTACTTAACATGTAGACAAATTTTGGTATCGAGGCAATGAGCAGTACTTTTAAACTACCTTCCCATAAACCACACTGAAACGACATTCCTGTAAGTTCAGAAGGCAACTACGTGACGGAAAATTTTTTTTCTTTTGAAATTATTTTACTGTTTCACTGTTTTCAATGCAGTAAATCATCACAATTTTTTTTAATACATTTGAGATGGTCGCTAAAATAGCTGGGATGTTTGGCGTGGATTGACCCATTAGTGGATTAACCTTTTAAGCTGGCGACATCTAGGCCATCTCCAGTTTTTCATACAACTGTAACATTATGCATTTAACACAGTTTTCTACACGCACTGCTGTTGATCTGATGGCAAACTGATACTTATATTGAAAATATAAATAGGTATATAAGACACATAGCTTGAGATGAAGCCTTTCCCATCAGAGGAATGTTCCTAAAATGTACAAGATATTTGGTGCACCCTATGAGTAGCGTCCACCACTGCTGCGACCCTTTGAGTGAGGTCGTGAGCCCGTTCACAGCTGCTTTCAGGTTGTGATGAAGAGTGCACTGCATTGTCAACACCCAGTCCATCGTAGAAGACGTAGTGTGCTTTCCTTTCAACATTCTGCATGTAAGAGATGCACAACATTCAACTAAGCATTTAAAAAATACTGGGAACAATCAGAACCTCATTATGATGTGTCATATAATAAAAAGCTCCAGTTTCTCCACTTTCAGCTTTACCACTATATTCACTTTTACGTTTACAAGCATCTGTGCATATTAGTGTACGAATGCAAGTGCCATGTTTGAGTATGGTTTTTTCACCACCGTGGTGGTGGTGAAAAAGTGCTTCGCCCTTGAATCATGCACCTACCAAGAAGCTTGAAATATACTGGGAAGCTCCAATTTCAGCGTTTATACCAAGTTTTATTGCTAAGCTAGAATACCCTAACCAATAGGCCACTACAATGGTTGATACAAAAAATTATATAAACCCATTCAGACAGAAAAGTAGCAATATTTATCATTTACTTTGAAGGATCGTTGTGTAGACATGTACACATCACAGATGTACAATCTACTGTGTGAAAATAGTGTAAAACATCGAGCAAGCCCCAATATGGAAGGATCAACAGCACTTACAATATGACAACTGCTGCTGGAAAAACAGCACTGTGTATTTGTGGAAGCTCACCTCTAAATTTCTTTTCCAGTTACATAAATTTGGTGTACTCGATAATTTTATGTCTTTCACAGGTTGCTTATTGGTCAACAAAATGATTACTTTAGGCCACGAGTAAAACTGACTACTCTCAAGAATAAATAAGACCTGCTAACCTTATTCTTCGAGTGCATGCATAACCAGCTCATTCGCAGTTGAATTTTTTTAATTCATAAAAACAGCCATGCAACAGATAATGTATCACAAGTAAGTTAAATATATGCTCAATAAGCTCTGAACTGTTGGACCATAAATATGTGTAATTTAAAAAATGCATGACATATTGGAGAAGTAGCTAACAGGAATATATGCATGGAGGGCTTATTAGTTGGATCAGTGTCCTTACATTCGTAAGGATGAAACCTGCACAGACAAAATGCATGAAACAGACAAGAGCTGTTAGGTCTGCCTGCTTTTATTTACAGCCACCTGTGTCGCCATCCTCATTTTGTTTTTCGCGAGCGTGTTCTTTAGTGGCTAACTATGCCTACACCATTATCATCTGTGCTGTATCAGTCTAACTGAAAGTTTTGTGTGCGTGTTTGTTGGTACACTTTGGCTAAGCTTTCATATGTAACCACATAGCAAAACCCTACACCAAAATATACAGAAATATTGTATTCTACAATATTCTATGTGCCGCAGTACAATGGTGCTAAAATGCAAAAAGATGTGTGCAATTGAGTGTGGCTGTTCAACACCTTATTAAAGCAGATCAATATTTCTATATCCTGCTTATTTACGATATACTAGTATAAATATAAACAAACCTAGCAAGGCATAAAAAGCGCGAATTACTGATTAAACAAGGTACATATAAATTCTTTGGTTAGCTGCACGATTTTTAACAAAACACGTCACACCGCTGCAAAGCGCAGGCATCAAAGGGGTACTGATACAAAGTTTAAGTATTTTTCAATTGTTGCTTTAAATAGCGTATTTACTCGCATTAAAAACGCACCCCTATCTTCAGTGATTGAAATCTTGATTTTTTTTTTCTCCCGCGTAATGAACGCGCCCCATTTGTCCACTGCAGTCCCGCTGACAACTGGCGCCTCTTTTACCGTTGATCTGCTTCGTTTTTATTATTATCATTATTATGCCATTTCTTTCGCCCACCTCGGCTCGCTCAGACCCCCCCCCCCCCTTTGTTTTCTCACCCGCTGCCGAATGCCGTAAGGTTTATCTGCGCGGGGCACATCCCCCCGTTTTCTTTAACCATGCCCCAAAGCGAGGTTCACGAACACTGCGACTGTTGAGACATCGCAGCTGATAAGCACACAGCGAGCGAAGGTCACGAAGCTACCGACGCCATGAGACGGTCGCTTCCTGCAATTACGAGTATCGCGGGCAAATCGGGAGTTGGCAAGCAGGCACGCACTTCTGGACTTCGTTGTTCGCATACACGAAAGCTTACCTTTTCAGCAATAGCACGAAATCCAAAAGCGTTCTCCATGTAGCTCCCAGCGTACAGTCCGTTGATTGCTTGATCGGAAACACTTTGCTTGTGGCGGGCACAAGCTTCAACGAAAGCCGTTGACAGAGGACACACACTCCGCCGCACCGAAGTTGTTCTGTACTAGCCGACACGCCACAGATTGCAGTGACACGTACTGTATCTACTGTAAGCACAAGTTAAACTGTGCAAGCCGTATAAGTACGCGTCCCTGACAAAGCAAGTGAATAGTAAAATAATAAACCACCGTCAGCCTGCAGCAAACACGCACACGACATGTTACCACCCAATTCAAAGTCTGCCTGTTGACGATGGCGATGCGCAGTTGCCCCGAGACCTCAAAACCGAAACCGAAACCGAAACACATAGCAGTACCGTTTTATGATAGAATTTCCAAGCTATGTCAAGCCTCCAAGATATAGTGTCATATTTCATGCTTGACAACATATTTATTTGCTAGCAGAGCTTCAAAGTCTTTTTTTTGCCACTGACGTGTGCAGGTGGCAAATGCGTAGCCTTCGTAATGTACTTTTTTTTTCCCGGGTGAGCCGTTATTGCGGCGTTGTTTCGACATTTCGGAGTCAAAATTTGTTACTTGCGGAACATAGATATAAATAAAAAGTTAGGGAAGGGTGGCAAGGAGGTTGTTCCATATTTGACACATCTCCCACCCTTTTTTATGTTCGTTTGAGGAGATATTTTTTAATTCAAAATGGGGCAAATCTAGAACCGAAACAAGCTGAACTAACGCTGCCTTGACATATACAAACTATCAACGTTCTTCTAGATCAGTAATATTTATAAGTAATGTTTTAATATTACTGTTTAAGAGGAAACGTGAACGTATGTATGAGCCAATTGAGTGTCATTTGAGCTACTTTCGGGCCAGGATTTGGCCCATTTCGCAAAAAAAAAAAAAGAAAGCTTGTGATTCGGATCCGCACGTGCGCAACTACAGGCAAAAATTTACATACAAATTGCGCCAGGCCCCCTTTTTTCCTCTTTCTGTTCCCTTGCACGCATAAATCCTAGCAACATTCCTGCTGTGCTATTAGCTTCTTTTAAATAACACTCTGCCAATCAGCAAGAACCGGGGGCTTTGCTTTTTTTACCGACAAAGTATGAAGGACGCTTGCTTTTATTTCAAGTCTTAAATTTTGTGTGAGCATACCAATGTGCGATTATCAGTGCATTGTAACGCGACAGTAACAACTGTCAATTACAATGCTGCAATTAGTCAACTACTCTCCATCTTTGTGGCACGGGTACATTGCGCTAGTGTTGTCTACGATCGTTCACGTGTATATTATACGACGCGCAAGCGTGCATTTCAAGTAAATATAAAAAGAGCACTAAGTGCCCACAGAGTGGTGCGACCCATTGGAAGAGTTCACCCGTGCTTAGCGTATGTGCGCCAAGCTTTTCCTGCGGCGCAGCATGCGTGCACAGCAGCTGCATCAGAGTAAGCTTAGCCTGTTAATTGCAAACATGCCTAGTTCCGTGGCAATGCGAATACTACAAACATTCCATTTGAACTGACCCATGTTCATAGATCTAAATATAACTCACTGAATAAATCAGGGACCCGTGTATTGATGAGAAATACTTCAGTGTGAGGAAATATATGGACCCCCATTGTAAAAAATTGGCCTCGTATCTCCATGTTTCTGCAAATGTCGTCAAAAGACGATAGTCTTGCGTGTGGAGAGAGTGAACAGGACATTTATTTGGTGTTCTGCGCAAGAAAGTCGGTGAGTGGTATTCTGTAGGCACTGCGTTTGAGTGCCTCGAGCGTACAGCTAAGGCGAAAAAGAACATCAAATCATGTGGCACGTGAGACATGAGTGCCATCTGGCAGTCTTCCTAGAAAACAAAGCGTGTGGCTTTGATAGGGGTGTGCCCGCCCATCTCAGAGGTGATAAGGTGTAGAACGCAAGGCGACGGGTAGATTCCACCACCTTAGCAAAGCGTTGGAAACACTCCCTGCTCCGTGCAAGCATTGCATGGTCAGCGCAGCGTGATAAGCGCTACGGCCCTTAATATTACTAATGTGTGCTTTTTCTAGTAAAAGACGCACATGCAGAATATATACGTGTTGTTACGGTGCCACAGACATGCGCAATCATGGCTTTTTAATTGACGATTGCACAAGCATGAACGCTCAATCTTGAGCAACACTGGTGGACGCTGCGGATGAGGTCGGCCATTTCAAGTACCAGATGCCGTATAGAGTGGACAAACCGACAAATGTACAGACAGACAGACAGACAGACAGACAGACAGACAGACAGACAGACAGACAGACAGACAGACAGACAGACAGACAGACAGGCAGGCAGGCAGGCAGGCAGGCAGGCAGGCAGGCAGGCAGACCAAAATTTTTGCGTGTAAGGTCCCCAAAAAAGACTATCGTCTTTAATAAATCAGGACCTCTGGTACAAAAAACTTAGTGTGATTTCAAATGAGAAAGCGCGCACAATAGCCTGTCGAAAACCGTGTGTAATCGTTTCATGCTATGTTTAAGTGCAACATAATCTCTTTTACTGATGTCTCTGTTAGAATTAGGGAAGAATGGACATAAGCGGCAGCAAAATATTTTTAGTAGGAATCCCAAAAAGTTAACCCATGAATTAAGTCATTGAACATGTGAGGAATCTTCTGAATATAATAAATAGGGGGTGGTTTAATAAATATAATACATAGCACGATATATTTTGGCGAATGAATTATCGGAAATGAAAACGAATGCCGCAACTTCGATCTTTTCACCAGACTTTTGGCATGCATGCGGTTTGATTGCATCCGTTGAGATGTGATATGTATTGATGCTCTAAACTATATACATATATGATAGGTGTAACGTTCAAGGAAACACCCTTGGGTGTAATTTGCTAACATATACCTATAATACACCTAAAAATGAGAAATGGGCGTACAAAAGGTGGAATTGCAGAACTTACACCCATGCGGATAAGTTTGGCAGAAATAATAGGTGTAAGATGGGTGATTTATTCAAAAATCCACCCTTAAGGGTGTGAAATGATTTGCAGTGTACTATGCGGCTAAGGTACCAGGCTATGCAGCCATTCCAGGTAAATCTCCTCTGCACTTGACCTGTTATCGCCCCATCGCGCTTACCAGCTGTTTCGGGAAAGTGATGGAGAGGATGATTTTGACTCGCCTAGAGTGATACCTGGAGCGCCACGAAATAGCAAAGTTCATGCAGAGCCAAGACAACTTAGCAGCAATTCTACGGTAACCGTGAAATGCCACCATAACGTGTGTAACCGCCACTTTCCACCGTCAGATCTAAAATGCAGTGTGTGTGCCCAGTGGTTCAAGAACTTCAAGCAAGCCTATGAAGCGTGTTCTTCGTATCAAGAGCGCATGCGTTTGTAAACACTGTTGCCGAGCGATATAGAGCGCCGAAAACTCCAAGCGCCTATACAAAACTTGTCAGCTTACATAATATACAGATCCCAACGCTGGCGCGCAAAACACGGCATATAGTTAGCACCAAATGTGGTAAAGAGGACACGGCTGACCCCGATGGACGTCCAGGCGGCTATGGCTTACTACTCCAAAGATGAGTAAAGCTGCTCTCGGCAGAGTCCCAACAAAAAAGATGTAGTATCTGTTATCACTGACGTAAAAAAGGAGCTTGTTTCAAAAAGGTTTATGACACTTTCGGTGCGAGAGGCTTACCGTCTCTTTAGAGAAGCTAATCCGAACACGTCTATAGGGCTCTCAAATTTTTGTTCACTGAGGCCGAAGCGGGCTCTTCTTGCACCACACCAAGAAGTGTGCCTTTGTATATACTGTGCTAATGCCACCGAGTGTGTTTCTGCCCTACAAGACGTCACCGATGGTGCCTACTCGGCGGACTTCTTGAAAGAACTATGTCTTTGCAGCTCCCCTACAAGTGATTGTTTTTAGACCATTGTGACTATTGTGCTAAGGAGGATGCTCTGACAGCCACATGTTTAGGAATCCCTGAAGATATTGAGGTAGCCTATGCAGTATGGGAAAATGGCGATATAGTAAAAATACAGCCCAGGCAAGTGCTTTTCTGCGAGAACTAAGTCTATGGTTCGTGAAGTGGATTACCCATGATTACATAAGATACATTCAAGAATCAGCAATACGCCAGGCGAAAGAGAACCAAGAAAAAGAATCTTGCATTTTTCACTTTGATTTCGCCGAAAATCGGGCAGCCATTTTACCGAAAGAGGTACAGTCGTGTTTCTGGCAGAAAATACAGGTGTCTATATTCACGTGTGTCGTCACAAGGAAGCAATCAATTCAAAGTTTTGCCGTCATCAGTCATGACACATGCCATGATGCTGCGCATGCCTGTTTTGCTCTACAAATAATCCACAACTATATGAAGGAACAACTTAAGCCTGACACGCATGTTACTTATGTTTCTGATGGTGCATGCAGTCACTTCAAAAACAAGTACCAGTTGTTCTAGTTATGTCAGAAAGATCATATATCAACAAAGTGGATTTTTTCGACCACAGGACATGGCAAGAACTCTTTTGACGGCGTTGGTGGCCTACTAAAGCATCAGGCTACGCTCTACAACCTCAGAGCAGCAAGCCCAGCTGTGATTATGTCAGCATCCCAAATGGTGGCGCAAATGAGCGCGAAGCTCAAGAATGTCAAGCTGCTGTGTGCAAATGCAGACGAGCTAGAAACATTCCGTCAGTTTAAGAAGAGCCAGTGGAAATCGTTGCCACGTGTTCCAGGCATACGTTCTTGGCATGTTTGGCTAAGCACATCTGAGGGCACTGATCGTGGTTGTGTTTTGTTAGCGTCGCGTACTGCTAAATGTGATCTGCAAAAGATGCGGCCATTTTGAGCGCATCTCTTGTTTCACGCAGTCACCTCCAAAATACCAGTGAGGGTACTTCAAGTGCATATGCTTTTTCTAGCGAGACCCAGCACTTGCGTTGGAACATTTTCATGTTCGAGTTAATCTGCAAATATAGACAGATGTTTTGCAACTGAGTTACAGTGTCAAAGATTTCCTCCATTTGAGCTGTGTTATCAGGAGCATAAATGCGCCTTCGTGGGTACGTATTTGTCACAGTGCTGAAACTGCCTTTCTTCACCAAATGCGGTCAGGTTTACTCGCGTTTGAAGCTTATTGCCGCTTTTCCGTTCCGATTTCTAGATTTCTCAACTTATCAGCGCATTCTCGAAAAGCTCTGATTTTTACCACGAATATTTCCGCTAAAAACAAAATAATGCAACATGTTTTTATATATTACTGTATGATGCCCTTCGGTTGTCTATATACGAGATCTTAAGACAAATCGAAGATGGGTTTTTTTTTATTATTCAAATTTCAGTAGAGTACACTTTTGCCAATATGAGAACTTTGGGGCAATATATAAAAATTTGCATTTGCCCTACGGCAGCAATAGTTTGTGTACCTAATGAACACACTATATCCTTAAAACGTGTCAAGTTTGAAAACGCTGCGTGCCCACAGAGTGGTGCGACCCATTGGAAGAGTTCACCCGTGCTTAGCGTATGTGCGCCAAGCTTTTCCTGCGGCGCAGCATGCGTGCACAGCAGCTGCATCAGAGTAAGCTTAGCCTGTTAATTGCAAACATGCCTAGTTCCGTGGCAATGCGAATACTACAAACATTCCATTTGAACTGACCCATGTTCATAGATCTAAATATAACTCACTGAATAAATCAGGGACCCGTGTATTGATGAGAAATACTTCAGTGTGAGGAAATATATGGACCCCCATTGTAAAAAATTGGCCTCGTATCTCCATGTTTCTGCAAATGTCGTCAAAAGACGATAGTCTTGCGTGTGGAGAGAGTGAACAGGACATTTATTTGGTGTTCTGCGCAAGAAAGTCGGTGAGTGGTATTCTGTAGGCACTGCGTTTGAGTGCCTCGAGCGTACAGCTAAGGCGAAAAAGAACATCAAATCATGTGGCACGTGAGACATGAGTGCCATCTGGCAGTCTTCCTAGAAAACAAAGCGTGTGGCTTTGATAGGGGTGTGCCCGCCCATCTCAGAGGTGATAAGGTGTAGAACGCAAGGCGACGGGTAGATTCCACCACCTTAGCAAAGCGTTGGAAACACTCCCTGCTCCGTGCAAGCATTGCATGGTCAGCGCAGCGTGATAAGCGCTACGGCCCTTAATATTACTAATGTGTGCTTTTTCTAGTAAAAGACGCACATGCAGAATATATACGTGTTGTTACGGTGCCACAGACATGCGCAATCATGGCTTTTTAATTGACGATTGCACAAGCATGAACGCTCAATCTTGAGCAACACTGGTGGACGCTGCGGATGAGGTCGGCCATTTCAAGTACCAGATGCCGTATAGAGTGGACAAACCGACAAATGTACAGACAGACAGACAGACAGACAGACAGACAGACAGACAGACAGACAGACAGACAGACAGACAGACAGACAGACAGACAGGCAGGCAGGCAGGCAGGCAGGCAGGCAGGCAGGCAGGCAGACCAAAATTTTTGCGTGTAAGGTCCCCAAAAAAGACTATCGTCTTTAATAAATCAGGACCTCTGGTACAAAAAACTTAGTGTGATTTCAAATGAGAAAGCGCGCACAATAGCCTGTCGAAAACCGTGTGTAATCGTTTCATGCTATGTTTAAGTGCAACATAATCTCTTTTACTGATGTCTCTGTTAGAATTAGGGAAGAATGGACATAAGCGGCAGCAAAATATTTTTAGTAGGAATCCCAAAAAGTTAACCCATGAATTAAGTCATTGAACATGTGAGGAATCTTCTGAATATAATAAATAGGGGGTGGTTTAATAAATATAATACATAGCACGATATATTTTGGCGAATGAATTATCGGAAATGAAAACGAATGCCGCAACTTCGATCTTTTCACCAGACTTTTGGCATGCATGCGGTTTGATTGCATCCGTTGAGATGTGATATGTATTGATGCTCTAAACTATATACATATATGATAGGTGTAACGTTCAAGGAAACACCCTTGGGTGTAATTTGCTAACATATACCTATAATACACCTAAAAATGAGAAATGGGCGTACAAAAGGTGGAATTGCAGAACTTACACCCATGCGGATAAGTTTGGCAGAAATAATAGGTGTAAGATGGGTGATTTATTCAAAAATCCACCCTTAAGGGTGTGAAATGATTTGCAGTGTACTATGCGGCTAAGGTACCAGGCTATGCAGCCATTCCAGGTAAATCTCCTCTGCACTTGACCTGTTATCGCCCCATCGCGCTTACCAGCTGTTTCGGGAAAGTGATGGAGAGGATGATTTTGACTCGCCTAGAGTGATACCTGGAGCGCCACGAAATAGCAAAGTTCATGCAGAGCCAAGACAACTTAGCAGCAATTCTACGGTAACCGTGAAATGCCACCATAACGTGTGTAACCGCCACTTTCCACCGTCAGATCTAAAATGCAGTGTGTGTGCCCAGTGGTTCAAGAACTTCAAGCAAGCCTATGAAGCGTGTTCTTCGTATCAAGAGCGCATGCGTTTGTAAACACTGTTGCCGAGCGATATAGAGCGCCGAAAACTCCAAGCGCCTATACAAAACTTGTCAGCTTACATAATATACAGATCCCAACGCTGGCGCGCAAAACACGGCATATAGTTAGCACCAAATGTGGTAAAGAGGACACGGCTGACCCCGATGGACGTCCAGGCGGCTATGGCTTACTACTCCAAAGATGAGTAAAGCTGCTCTCGGCAGAGTCCCAACAAAAAAGATGTAGTATCTGTTATCACTGACGTAAAAAAGGAGCTTGTTTCAAAAAGGTTTATGACACTTTCGGTGCGAGAGGCTTACCGTCTCTTTAGAGAAGCTAATCCGAACACGTCTATAGGGCTCTCAAATTTTTGTTCACTGAGGCCGAAGCGGGCTCTTCTTGCACCACACCAAGAAGTGTGCCTTTGTATATACTGTGCTAATGCCACCGAGTGTGTTTCTGCCCTACAAGACGTCACCGATGGTGCCTACTCGGCGGACTTCTTGAAAGAACTATGTCTTTGCAGCTCCCCTACAAGTGATTGTTTTTAGACCATTGTGACTATTGTGCTAAGGAGGATGCTCTGACAGCCACATGTTTAGGAATCCCTGAAGATATTGAGGTAGCCTATGCAGTATGGGAAAATGGCGATATAGTAAAAATACAGCCCAGGCAAGTGCTTTTCTGCGAGAACTAAGTCTATGGTTCGTGAAGTGGATTACCCATGATTACATAAGATACATTCAAGAATCAGCAATACGCCAGGCGAAAGAGAACCAAGAAAAAGAATCTTGCATTTTTCACTTTGATTTCGCCGAAAATCGGGCAGCCATTTTACCGAAAGAGGTACAGTCGTGTTTCTGGCAGAAAATACAGGTGTCTATATTCACGTGTGTCGTCACAAGGAAGCAATCAATTCAAAGTTTTGCCGTCATCAGTCATGACACATGCCATGATGCTGCGCATGCCTGTTTTGCTCTACAAATAATCCACAACTATATGAAGGAACAACTTAAGCCTGACACGCATGTTACTTATGTTTCTGATGGTGCATGCAGTCACTTCAAAAACAAGTACCAGTTGTTCTAGTTATGTCAGAAAGATCATATATCAACAAAGTGGATTTTTTCGACCACAGGACATGGCAAGAACTCTTTTGACGGCGTTGGTGGCCTACTAAAGCATCAGGCTACGCTCTACAACCTCAGAGCAGCAAGCCCAGCTGTGATTATGTCAGCATCCCAAATGGTGGCGCAAATGAGCGCGAAGCTCAAGAATGTCAAGCTGCTGTGTGCAAATGCAGACGAGCTAGAAACATTCCGTCAGTTTAAGAAGAGCCAGTGGAAATCGTTGCCACGTGTTCCAGGCATACGTTCTTGGCATGTTTGGCTAAGCACATCTGAGGGCACTGATCGTGGTTGTGTTTTGTTAGCGTCGCGTACTGCTAAATGTGATCTGCAAAAGATGCGGCCATTTTGAGCGCATCTCTTGTTTCACGCAGTCACCTCCAAAATACCAGTGAGGGTACTTCAAGTGCATATGCTTTTTCTAGCGAGACCCAGCACTTGCGTTGGAACATTTTCATGTTCGAGTTAATCTGCAAATATAGACAGATGTTTTGCAACTGAGTTACAGTGTCAAAGATTTCCTCCATTTGAGCTGTGTTATCAGGAGCATAAATGCGCCTTCGTGGGTACGTATTTGTCACAGTGCTGAAACTGCCTTTCTTCACCAAATGCGGTCAGGTTTACTCGCGTTTGAAGCTTATTGCCGCTTTTCCGTTCCGATTTCTAGATTTCTCAACTTATCAGCGCATTCTCGAAAAGCTCTGATTTTTACCACGAATATTTCCGCTAAAAACAAAATAATGCAACATGTTTTTATATATTACTGTATGATGCCCTTCGGTTGTCTATATACGAGATCTTAAGACAAATCGAAGATGGGTTTTTTTTTATTATTCAAATTTCAGTAGAGTACACTTTTGCCAATATGAGAACTTTGGGGCAATATATAAAAATTTGCATTTGCCCTACGGCAGCAATAGTTTGTGTACCTAATGAACACACTATATCCTTAAAACGTGTCAAGTTTGAAAACGCTGCTTGCATTCTTTTCGGACGAAGAAATGGGGAATACGTAACTTATTTTAAACTGTCGCCAAATTAGACATTCTTACAAGCTATTTTCTTAAGGTCTGCAAACTTGAAACCGTATGAATTCATTCTTCATTAGATATACATTTCAGTTAAAAGATATTTTCTTTGAAACAAAAATATTTGTCTCTTTATAGCATTATGCAATTTTCGAAAATGACAGGTGACGAAATCGGTGCCTCCGTGTTGGTGAAGTTTGATTTTTTTTTTCTCGTAAGTTATGCCGTTAATCATAAAACGAAGTTGACTTTCGGGCTACCTGGTGAGAGGTGCACGAATGATAAAATACTCAATGAAATATAGAATATCAACTTTTGGACCCGTGTCGATCTCTCGTGGAATCACGCTCTTGTTTTCTCGCCCTCATCTCCCACGCTGTTGTTTCCACGCCTTACCCTCTTTAGCAATAAAAATGGTAATTTATTGTGCCAAGGGAGCAAATAAATGATACACAGCTGTTTGTGGCACAAAACTGCGATGAAACTCACACGATTCACGAGATGCTACTAAGAACTCTTACACCTAAATGCACATCAATTCCCTTGTGGCGTTTCTCCTGCGCAGATATTGTGAACACTCCAAGTGTTGCTGCTAGTCTTGACAAATAGCTGAAAACTACAATGAAAGAGTTAAGATTCTAACGTTCATGACCACTCCACTGAAAATTGTACGAGGCTGCAAGTTTAATATCGAAATGTACGTATCTCTTCTCATACCTATTTCTGGCACCAAAGCATGGAAAAAGATACTTGCATCAAAAATCACATGATAGCCTTTCAATTGAAGCATTTCTATTTGTTGCTCCACAATATCTGCAGGGTCGCTATCTGTAGTCAAGAGCTGCAATGCAACAAATTAATGTGTCAACGCCATCTAATTTCTGACAGAGATATGCCGACGCACGCAATGACGACGCGATAAAATCGATGGTGCGGACTGTTGCCTAAAATAAGACAAAATATTTTTTATGTTCTAATTAATTTCATTTTTGAACCAACTTCTAGAGAAATGAAAATATGCCAGAAATTACAGTGAGAAAATTGTTAATCGGTTTGAAAAACGTTCAGTTAGACAGTTTGGAGCTTTATATCAGTCATTTTTTGTGCTTTTCAGCCAACTACAAATGCACGCGAAATACAAAAAATACCACGTGACAAGCCTGCTCGCGCTCAAGGGCTCCCGATGATTCTATTGCTCTCTAATATTCTGCGTATACTAACGACCATCGCATTTGCGCTATTTTGTTTTGTTTTTTTGACAGAGCCGTGACGAAGGTGTTGAACAAGTTTTGCTGTCGGTCACAAAGCCGATAACTGCTGTGATTGCTTATCGTTCTCATGAACCGGTGCGAGGGCAGAGTATCGTTCGTACGTGAACCGCTAAGGAGCATCCGAATCAAGGCACATGTGCCATTGTTTGTCACGTGGTATTTGCGGCCATTTTTAGTTAGTAAAAAACACCAATAATTAACTTTCTCAATTTGCGAAATGCCTAATCAAACGTTTTGCAAAGTGATCTACACTTTTCTCGCTAAAGTTCTTTACGCATCTTCGTTCCTACAGAAGTTAGTAAATAAAGGGGCCTAATTAGGCAATTGATGGGAACACAAATAGTAGTCGGAGTAACTCCAGGCAATTGTCTGCAAAATGCGTTTGGTCGCGTCGTGACTACGTGTTTCAGTGCGGAAATGGTGAAGGAGGGTCTGATACTCATGCTTTTTTGTATTTGAAAAGATTATCTTATTCCATTCAAAACAAAAAGAAATCATTATTCCTTTCATCTGTCTAGGCTATAATTTATTGCTGTTATAATTTTCACCAGATTCTTCACCAATGCCCCGTCACGGGTAAAAGCCATACCAGAGTAACAAGCGAGCAAGCTAGGTAGACCCATGATGTCATCTTCATTACGCTAATGAACAGGATCTATCGTGCCTTACTAACATCCCGAAGTACTCGGGAGCATCTGAGGACGTGCCCCTTGACAAGTGGTTCCATCTCTCCGAGCTGAAAACTGTAGTCGTCGTATAGACGAAGTGAGACAAGCTATACCACTTGTCATATAGCACCTTCAAGGTGAAGTTTTTCTATGATTCATCTCCGAGGTTACCGACACTGACACTTTTTGGAAATGTCTGCCTCAAGGCTCGGATTCTTTCCTTTAGTTCACTGTCACCTGAGACCTGGTCAAATGCTTAACGAGTACTATATTCAGAAAAAAGTCACAGCTTTGCTGCAAAGGCGAAGCAATGAACGCGATAGCAACAGATTGGAAGGTCACGCGCAGAATGGAAAGCAGATCAAAACGTGCCCCGCGTTTCTCACGCACAAATGACGCACGAAACGTACTCACAAGTACAGATGCACGCGAATAAGCGTCTCAGTTGTTTCTTCGCTGTGTCTGAAATGCGCGCGATTTGCGCCAACGGAGACTGCAATGATTGCAGTTGCCTTTGTGCACCCGGTAACTTCAAAAGAATTGTTTCAGGTAAAGCCGGACGCCAGCTAAGACGTACGATCATCCCCACTGCAGGCGAGGGAGCGTCGCCCACCTCCTCTAAGCGGGGCGAAGCATAAAGTTTTCCACGATACTTACTAGAGAGAACTCTGGCGCTAGAGTCTAAGGGAGTTACAACACACGGCGCTTCAGCGAGCATGGGAATGATGGGTAGTACACACATTTGTCTAATTTTTATACATCTGGCCTGCTTATGGCTCCGTGTTTGTTCGTGAGGCTTGGAGCTGTTTTTTCACGAAAACATAAATTAGCAAATGTTCACGGTTTGCGTTTCACAACATTATCCTTTTAAGCTTACTATTTCGAATAAGGCCCCTAAGTTCAAAAGGGTTTGTTCTTTCTTTCAAAACAAAACCGTAACTAGTGATAAACGAAACCGCAAGTACGATTCGTCGCCCGCAAGTACGAAGACTAGGCAAATGTGTGTACTACCCATCATTCCCATGGTCACTGAACGATCGCAGCGCCAGAGTGCCCTCTAGTTAATTTTGAGAAACTCTATGGGGCGAAGTACACGTGGGAGATTAGAGCACGAGCCACCGCGTGCTCACTGCGCCACCTTGCTGGTAAAGCTGAAAACGCGATAATTCCCACCGAGATGCCCATCAGCAGCGGTACGTGGTAGATATAAATAGCTTGCCATTGGAACGCTCGAGGACTGTCTTCTAAGTAGATCAGTCGTTAACGCCTCGCACTCAAGATTCAGAGGACCAAAGTTCGATTCCGCACGCCGTAGTTGTTTTCTGTATTTTTTGTCTTTCTTGCATTTTCACATATATAGATACGTATACGTATACAATGAGTGACTGTGACGTCGACGCTGACATCGACGGCAAACTACAGCCGGGAGTGTCCATATCATTTCTATCGCAATAATAATTTCTCTAGGACGTTTTGCCAAACATATAGCATGCACACCTTATATCAGGATGCATCAATGGCATTTCCGCCAATTAGAAAATAACCCTTGCTGGGTTTAATCAGCACACACCTGGGGCACGGTATCCAGCTGGGCCTCGCGGTCAGCCATCTATTCACAGACTGGAGTTTCAGAGCACTCTACAACGTCGGAACACGCAAATCAGCGCAGCGCGCGGCAGCCCACATCAGTGTCAACCTTCTACTATGGTACTAGTACCCACGTTTCGAATGCAGATGCTTCGTCGTGCATGGTTTATCCAGGTTCACGATCACAATACCCATGAAGCGCTAGCATTTCCGCCTATATGTCTATCAACCCAGGAAACGAGTAGGGCGACGCAAAGCTCATGTAATTTAGTTTGATGCACTTACTAACAGGGACCCTGTCAGGGCTAATTTTGATACTGGAGCTATGGCAACCACTATAAGTGCAGCAGCGCTTGAGACTCTTCCCTACAAGGAACGAGGACTTTGTACAGTTTTACAAGTGACATCATCTATCAAAACTTTGTGTCATGTGTCACAAGGAAAATTCAGGCACATGCCCTACAAGCCATGAAGAGTAACTAGGTCTTGGCGTGAATAGTATTTGTCTATATAACTTCTCTCTGAACCTTGGCACCCTTATAGGACAAGAAAATGACATTCTCCATCCTCGTTCACAGACCCATGCCACGGCTAACATGGACGCTACTTGGGAGGAAGTTGAAGTTTGTGATTTACTGCACCTAAAGGAAACTAAGTAGTTGGCGCTGAAGCAGCATATTCATAACACGACCTTTTCTTCAAGTTAGAGTGAGACATTACGTACATCAGTAGCGAAGCGCATCGCATTCTCTCACTAGCATTGATCCGACTCACAGTTCTGTCAATGATCAGAAACCAACAGCGTTGATTTATATTGTTACGTAATTTCGGCTGACTGAAACAGGGCATAGTGGGACATACCCAAGAAAGCTCTGGGTCTACTGAGTCTACAGCATTTACTGCCCATGAGGACTACGGCCACCCTGTCCCGTCGTGGCCACCGCCTCAAAGCCGGCCTTCTCGTTCAAATACGCGTCGCCGCTCTCCCTCGCCATCGTTTAACCGCCGCATGTCCCCGGAAAACTAGGCTGCGCAGCTTCTGGGGGTGAAGCTGCCCTGTCGACCTTACCCAAAATCCTCTGTTGCCCTTACGTTTGAACCGGAACTCCCTAAAAGTATATGTTGTTGGCACACTTGTTGAAGCTGTGATAGATACGGGCGCTCACGTCTCTTTTATGAGTTCGCATTTTTGTCGTCCCAAGAAGAAGGTCCTCACGCCCCCCGTGACCAGTGTCGTCCAAGTTGCAGATGGCGCAACAGTCGCTGTCGTCGGTATGTGCACAGGTCGACTTACCGTAGCCGGTCATCAAGTGGTCGTCCTTTTTACCGTGCTTGCCACTTGTCCCAACGACCTCATACTAGGCCTCGATTTTCTTGCCGCCAATTCTGCTCTGATTGATTGCTCCACTGGTTTGCTCCGCCTTGAACTGCCCCAAATCAGTGACGCCCCGTACCAACCTACATGCCTGCCGATTACAATGCAGCGTCTTTGTTCACCTGCCCTTCAAAACTGTGACGTACATCGATTTTCTGTGCTCACCAGCTGTGCCCGACGGGGACTATTACGCTACGCCTCTCACCGACGTACTCCTTGCGCACAATGTTGCAGTGCCCTATACGGTGCTCAGCATCACAGATAACAAAACTTGTCTACCACTTGTAAATTTACGCACCATGAATCATGTGTTTCCACAATGCATCTCTGTGGCCCACCTGTGTCCGTTGCTCGATTCACAAACTGAAGTAGTTGCCTTAGACAACCTTGTTTCAACGCAGCACACACCAGTCGCAACACCTTCGGGCAGCCGTCAAATTGTATACATGATCGCCACTGATCTTCCGCCTCCGCAAGCTGAAGCCCTACAGCATCTTCTCGAGGCCTACCAGGACATTTTCGATTTTGGCGACCAACCTCTAGGGCAGACGTCCTTTGTCCAGCATCGCATACACACAGGTGATGCCAACCCTGTTCACCGCCGTCCCTACAGAGTGTCTGCTTTTGAGCGGAGCATCATTCAGAAGGAGGTGAACAAGATGCTAGCGAAAGGCATTATTGAATCATACTCCAGTCCACGGGCATCCCCGGTGGTATTAGTTAAAAAGAAGGATGGATCGTGGCGATTTTGTGTGGACTATCGCCACCTTAACAACATCACCAAGAAAGACGCATACTATGTGTTTAAGGATTGACTTTCACTCGCACCTTGATTGAAGCCACCAATCAGTTAACCTCCTCCGGGCTATTTCGACCCGTTCGAAGTCTTTTGCCTTCACTGTGTAAAGTCTAATTTGCCCCAATGCTTCGAAAAATTTGGTGCCATTATCTTGAATTCAAGAGTGGAGCCCTTTACAGAACATGATCAAATCTTCAGCCATTTCCTCCTCCTCTTCACAGGCACTACACACACGGTGTGTGCCTGTGAAGAGGAAGAAATACACACACGGTGTGAAATACACCCACGGTGTATCTGGCTTGGTACGCCTTAGTCCGAAATACTCCCGTTCTGGCCTCGAACAGCAGAGAACTACCCCGAGAACTAACGCACATCTTTCCCCTTGCTATTTCGTGCTTGAAAGGTCAATACGTCTCCAGTGATGATATCGTAAGCATTCCAATCTTCCCCATGTCCCTCTCTCTTTCCTTCACCTTCTTAACCGGTGTTTCTTTTTGGCTTGGTATTCTGCTGTTGTCTAAATACTTGCTTGACAGTTTTCGAGTTCGTTTCCTCCGTTTAGTATCAACATTCTTCATGCATGTATAAGTAAGGGAAAACCTTCCTAACCCAACGCTCGTCTCCCATTTTTCTCAATCGTTTCTCCAATTCCATCTTGCTACTATAGCTTCCCTGCACTAAAAAGATGTCCATCTCATGTCTCCTTGTACCCCTTCATTTTGGGGTATTATGGTATGCTCCCAAAGCAAGTCTACCTATGCCACAATGTTTAATTTCCAATCTTGCTTGAACTTCTGATTTCATGCGCAAGACCGCATTGCCGAACGTCAAACCTGGGAAACTTTTCCAAATCCCTCTTACAACGTCATATACATTGTAGTTCCACAGTGCCCTATTTTTCATTACAGCTGCATTCCTAGCTGATGCCCTTAGTCATTACGTATCTTTTTGCCCCCTTAGATACTCAGCCCGATTATTTATCCATACGCCCTAGCATTTGTATTTATCCACTATTTATAGCGTGACTTCCTGTATCTTATGGTCACTGCCTTTATCATTAAAAATCATGATTGCCGATTTTTTCCTGCTGAACTTCAAATTTAACCTATTTCCCTCACTACCACAAATGTTTATCAATTCCTGCAGATGTTCCTCGTTGTCGGCTGTTAGTACTATATCATTTGCATACATCAGTACTGGTAAGGATTGTTCAATGGTTTTCTTGCTTGGCAAAGAAGAGGCTGAAGCCGAGTCAACTCCCCTCTGATTTGGCTCCTAGTCTCTGTAGATACAGCATAAATAACAAAGGTGACAAAGGGCATCCCTGTCGAAGCCAGCGTTGTATCTCTACAGGTTCAGATACCTGTTCTTCCCACTTTAAAACTTCCCTGTTACTTTTGTAGGCATTCTTCAGAATATTAGTTATTCCATCTTCCACATCTATTGGGCCAGGTATTCCCCACAAGTCTTCTTGAATCACACTATCATAAGCTCTCTGTGCCTAGAAATGCCAGTCACAGGGGCCTGTGTTCTTTTTGTGCTATTTCAATACACTGCATCAATGAAACAAAGGAGGTCCTCCAACCTCCATGTTTACGGAACCCATTTTGTAGTTCTCCCAGCACACCCTCGTTCTCCACCCATGTCTGTAGTCTTTCCTTCACTATCTGCATCACCAGCCTAGCCTACAACCACTGATGTCACTGTAATGGGACAGCAGTTATTTATATCGGCTTTGTCCCCCTTTCCTTTATAGATCATGCTCATCCTGCTTAGTTTTCACACATTGAGGGCTTCAATATTCATTATTGCATTGCTCGCTGCCTCCCTTAATGTTTGCTTAGAGTTTAGTCCCAGTTTCTTTATTAGCATAATTGGCATGCAGTCAGGGCCTGTTGATGTCCTCTTAGGAATCCTTTTCTATGCCCTTTCCCACTCTCGTTGTCCCAGTGGAGCCGCTGTGCTAATTGTCCATTATCATCTAGAACGGTGCATGCAGCGCTTTGTTGGTGTTAAAGTTTTTCTGTCATCATTGTTTTCGTATATTCCATTGCCTCATCCCCTTCCAGTCTGATCCCTTGAACCTCTGTCCCATGCTTGTCTTATTACTCGGAGAATTCAGATGGTTCTAAAACTTTTGAGCCACCTTTCTATTCTTTTTGTTTACTTCCGCCATGCATTAGACCCGCTTTCTTCTAATCTTCTCACTGATCAGATTGGACGCTTCTCTTCTGAAGCTCAAGAAGTTATCCCATTTTCTTTAGACATTATCTTCTGTTTAGCATACCTGTGTTCCCTGGTGGCTTCCTGATGTCTTACTATGGCTCCCTTAACTTCCTCATCTCACCAGCTCTTGGGTTTCTGCCTGCTTTTTCCGCTTGATTTGACCCGTACCTTAGCAAGCTTTAACTCAAACAATCGAGTAAGATATGTGTACGTCCACTCTGTTTTGGTATCCTCGGTGATTATTTTCCCAATCTCGTTGGTTGTTATTTATATTTGCCTTTCTGAATAAATATTACCATTTGGTTGCTCATAATGACTCCCCTTCATTTTCGTTTCTGTTCTAAAACTCAGCTTGATAAGCTTCTCGACCCATATTCATCTACGTTCATCACCCTTGGCCGATCATACATCCTATATGGCATCATTGTGTAATCGATCGTCGACTGCAGCCTTCCCACCTCCCATGTTATCTGCCCTTCGCATTTGTCGGTGCTGTTGCAAATAATTAAATCATGCCTTTCACACATATCCATTAGCGTTCTGCCTGTTGGGTCAGTATATCCATCCATATATTATGTGTGCGCATTCATATCTCCTAATATAATTACCTCGCACTCTTCTCCTAGTTCGTTTGACATTTTTTGTGCACTGCACCATTTCTTGGTTTTCCTCTCTGGCTTTTGCCCCTGTACACAAGTATACAAAACACAGGGGCGTCATTGGCTTTGCCACTTTTCCTTTTAGCCATAAATGTTCTCAGCTCTACCGTTTGGCACTTTGCCAGTCTGTACATTTATAAATGAATGCCCCATGCATGGTCCGGATTGTTGGGTGGTTGTACCATGTCCCTAAGACGTGTTTCTACAAATCCATTTACCATCAGCTTCTCCTCCCTTAGCTGTTCTATCTCACCCCACTTCATCCTATTCCTTCACAGATGCACCCTACGTTTTCCGTAGGGTGCATCTGTGAAGTGCTGACTGTTGCCGCGATGACAGCAACAGTCAGCACTTCACAGATGCACCCTACGGAAAACGACATGTCGTCGACGGCCTTGGAACCTCCTGTTCTGACTGCGCAGGAAAGCTTGGCACAGGCCCCGGGAGCGCCATTCTCATCACACATCCCGCCACCAGCACCCCATCAGCCTCTTCTGTCTGAGTTTGATATCCAGGATACGCCAAATAACCCTCAACGGTCAAGCGCTGGTGGCAGTCTACCTATATCTGACTGCCTGCAAGCCCTTGTTTCACAAGGTAAAGCCGACAGACGAGCCCTTATGCAAGTTTCGAAAACCGCTTCGCTACCCGCTAGCTCTCTCTTGAGGCCACCCTCGCCCAACGAGCCCTGACGGCGGATGTCGTCGGCGACCTAGCTGCGTGGCTTTCTGTCATTGAGGAGCAGTCTAGTCTTCACCAACGTGTGTCTACCACGGTCGAAGGGATAGTTCCTCTGTCAGCTCAGCCTCGGTTTTTCGGAGCACAACTTTCACCGCCTAACTTCGATGGCACCACGTCGTGGGTAGCATTTTTGGTGCAGTTCGAGTCTGTCGCTGCCCTAAACGGCTGGACAGTTCAAAATGAAGCTCAGGCGCTCGCTGTGCAGCTCCGTGGCGCCGGGGTTGAATACCTCGAGTACATCCCGCAAGTCGTCCGCTCAAACTATGAAATGCTGGTCTTGGCGATGGAAACCAGATTTGGCGACAGTAATCTTCTTCGCCTCTGCCTCACACAACTGAAACACGTCCGGCAAGGTAACCTCGACCTTCAAGAGCTCGCTGCTCACGTCGACAGCTGGTCCCGGAAGGCCTTGTTGGATTTCTCTACCGTAACCATGAACCTTATGCCTTTGTTGACATCATCAATAACAAACATTCGGCACTTCGTCCGCCTCGTTCGTCCGATCGACGTACGATCATCTTTAGCTGTCCCTCTTGAGGCGGAGATACAAGAACGTTAGCAAGCAGCTGAGGATCCATACCGGAGGCCAACCTACACGGACGCACCCTCCCGGATTCGGCATTTGGCTCCTACTCGGCTCCACGAACCTACAGCGGTACTCCGGCCACTGCCACTATGTTGGGCATTTCGCTCGGAACTGCCTTCGGGTGACCGAGTCGCTGACAAACTCAGCTGCTCTTATGCAGTCTTCCCCGGGAAACTACAATGCGGGCCATCGAGGGCAGGACCCCGTGTGAGGGCTGAAGCCCCTCTTCTTTCATTTGGCCCCTTCACCAAGATGCTAACTCTGCCGGTGAAGCTTGGAAATCCGCCGCAGCATGTTGAAGCACTAGCGGACAAAAGGGCTGCAGTCAGTTTTTTTTTTGCGATCAGTTTCTTGTCTGGAAGATTTTCAGTGAGCTCTGAGCAGGTCGATCGACCCCATCTTGTCCTAGCTGGTGGAGCCACTCTACCTACTTTTGGTGAAGTCTGCCTGAATGTGTGTGCGCTTGGGAAGACTGATACAGTCGTTCCTTGTTGTCCCAAACCTGTGTGTACCAGCGATCTTAGGCTATGATTGGTGCGCAGAGTTTGGCACTATTTTCTAGTTTACTGGCACTTATTGCACAATTTAACTGACATTTACTGCTTCGACACCGATTCGAGCAAGTGTTGAAACTTGCAATAAAGCTTGCTCAAGGCAGTCGTATTTCCCGTTGAGTCATGTCATTTACAGAAGTGTTGACAAAGCGCGCTCCGTGCTCACTGACAACTGCCACATGATGAAAAGTCTCAGTATTAAATTTTCTTCGAAAGTCGGCATTCTAACAACAGGCATGAATGCGGCCGTGGGTACAAACAGAAGTGAACAACCTAAAATTGGAAAACCATCCCTGCTTTTCAATCCTGTGATTACGGCAACCTCAGTTACCATCCCCTTGTCGTCCACTGCGTGGGTTTATGTTTACAGCCCCGACAAGTCCTTTGTTGACAAGGACATTCTTGTAGAAAGTACCATTTGTTCCCGGCCTGGTGGCGAATTCGCAATGCTGTGAGCCCTCAATCGCTGTTCCGGCAAAACCTTTGCCGTGCTTGTCTTCAACCTGTCCGACAGTATCCTCTGCGTGCCGTCTGACACTGTCCTCGGTACCTGTACCTAACTTGAAGCAACGTCTGTCGTAGCAGTAGTACAGCCCGTAGCACCTTCGCCACTAACTGCGTCGCCCTTAGACTTGAATGAATTCAACTTCGGCCCCAACTTGACTCCGTCACAGAAAGCTGGCATTCAAGCACTTCTACGGAAATTCCGTGACTGCGTGGCGATGTCACCCAGTGAGCTCGGCCACACTCCTTTGGTGCGGCATAGAATCGACACCGGCTCTGAAGTTCTTGATCGGCATCACCCGCGTCGAGTCTCTGCCTCTGAACGCGCAGAAATTGCTAAGAAAGCGCATGACATGCTTAAGCGTGGTATCATATCGCGTTCGTCAAGTCCTTGATCGTCCCCAGTAGTTCAATCTTGTAAGAAAGAAAGACGGCACAATTCGTTTCTGTGTTGACTATGAACGGCTAAACAGTGTCACCAAGCGTGACGAGTATCTGCTTCCTCGTTTTGACGATGCCCTTTACCGCCTGCATGGAGCCTGTTTTTTCACTACGCTGGATCTTCTTTCTGGCTATTGGCAGATGAAACTAGACCGGAATGACGCTGAGAAGACCGTCTTTATAACTCTGGATGGACTATACCAGTTCAACCGCCTGCCATTTGCTCTCTCCAACGCTCCTTCTACGTTTCAGCGATTTCTGGAACGGGTTATTGGGCCTCTCAAGTGGTCGATGTCTTTGGTCTATTTAGAAGACATAATTGTCTCTGCTCCCACGTTTCCCGAACACCTCAAGCGTTTGGAAATGGTCTTGCGTTCTCTCCAAGACGCTTGCCTTTGCATTAAAGCATCCAAGTGCTTTTTCGGCTTTTTGGAAGTTAGTTACTTGGGGCTCTTAGTCAGCACCAAAGGCATCAGCCCTGATTCCACGAAGCTCCAAGCCATTGCCTGTATTTCGCCTCTCACCACGGCAAAGCAGCTTAAAAGTTTCTTGGGCTTCGATTCATATTTCAAACAATTTGTCCCTGAATTGGCCTCTCAACGAGCTACTGAAAAAAGAAGCTCACTGTAAATGGGCACCCCACCAAGAAGCTGCCTTCCACGACCTTAAAACTGCCCTTCAAGAACTATCGATGCTCGCGCACTATGACGAGAATGCCCCGACAATTCTACACACCGATGCCAGTGGTCTTGGCCTCGGAGCTGTTCTCTTGAAAGCTATCGAAGACGGGTAGGAGAGACTGGTTGTTTAAGTTAGCCGCCGGCTTTGTGAACCAAAGAGCCGATACCACGACTCTGAGCTTCAGTGCTTGGCGGTTGTTTGAGCAGAAGAGAAATTCTGTCCGTACCTTTACCGTAAACCCATCACCGTCGTTGCCTGCAATGTCGCCCTTCGCTGGCTTCAAACAAAAAACACCTCAATGCTTAGTTCGACAAGTGGGCTCTCAAATGGCAAGATTAAAACTTTTCTATTGTCCATCGCAGCGGCGCTCGCCATCAAGACGCTCACTACCTTTCTCGCCACCCGACAGCTTTCAGCGACATCTCTCTAGTCTCTGCTGTGCTTGATTTACGAACTACACAGCTACAAGACGCAGAAATTGTCGATATAACCAGATGACTATCCGGGGAAGTACGCCCTTCCAAGCATCGTCGAGAAAGCCTTTTGCATCGTATGTCGCCCGAGAGGGAATTGTTTATCACCAAATTTATCAGGATTGGTCGTGCGTGCCTGTTGTGCCGGTAGTCATGCGACAATTGGTGCTATTCATGTGCCACGACGCTCCGACTTCCGGTCACCTCGGGCTTCACAAGACGCTGGCACGCATCAGAAAGAGGTTTTGGTGGCGGAGCATGCACAGTGACATTTCCCGCTATGTTTTGTCGTGCACAGTCCGTCAAGAACGGAAGGCCACCACAAATCCGCAACCGGTCCCCATGCAACCCATCTTTCGTCCGGAAACACCTTTTGAGATTCTGGGACTTGATGATAAGGAATCGTTTCCGCGCACATCGCGCGGCAACAAGTTCCTCACTCTCACCACGGACAATCTCACAAAGCTCACCGAAGTCGGAGCCGATTTTGACTCTTCGACTCTGCACGTCCTCACGTTCATCAACAAGTGCGTCATTTTTTGACACGGTACGCCACGCTTGCTCATCACTGACCGTGGCACGGCCTTCCCGTTCCGCGCATCCAGAAACCTACTGAACGACCATGTAATTCGGCATGCCGCGGCCACTCCTCAGCACTCACAAACAAACGGTCTGGTGGAATGTACAAACCGTACCATAAAGACATACTGTCTTCATACGTGAGTCTCAGTCATAGCAACTGGGACAAATACGCCGCCGCAGCTGTCTTCGCCCTTAATACGTCACAGCAGGAAATCACGCGGGAGTCACCGTTCAAGCGTGTCTATGGAAGGACGCCAAGGCTTCCGCAAGAGAAATTCTTTGGTTTGAACACAACAACGCAAAAGCGTTTGGATGATACTAGTACTTCGGAGCTTCTTCGGAAGCCGCGCTTTAGAGCGCCCCTGGCCATAGCGCATCGTCAAGCGAAATTCCACTCGCCTTCCAACGAAAACCACACCCCTTCAAACCAGGAGACCTAGTGCTGGTTCGACGCACCCAGCGTGTTTCACAGCATTGCGAGAAGCTCTTTCCCCGGTGTGCCGGCCCATTTCGCGTGGTGAAAGCCCAAGGCCTTGTTACGCTCCGCCTGGAGGTTATTCCCGAAATGGGCACCAAAAGCAGAAATCGTGTTTTTCCTGCCCATATCATGCGATGACCTGGGATGGTCTTCATTTGAGGCGTACGAGGCAAGAAGTAAGACTACTTACGAAAGACGCCTGCGATGTAGCCGGTCTTCAAAGAGACACTGGCTGGCTGTTGCAAACGTGATAACTCGTTTTGTATGTGTGTATGTGTGCGTGCATGTGTGTGTGACACATTTTCTTTTTCTCTGTCTTTCTCACTTTTCTCTAAGTCTCCCTTCTTTTCTTTTTTTTTCTTTTTTTCTGGTTAAGGCAGTTGAGAGCTACCTACCCGTTACAAAGGGATGAACCACAATCCGACAGCGAGTTTGCACTGGCACGGTGGGTGTACGTGTTCTTCGGGCGCTCCCGATCGACAGCGCAGATAAGTGTTTTTGCATGTTTAGACCTTGCTTTTATAATTAATGAAGCAGCAGTGTAAACCTATACAGCACCTATTACATTGTGCAGCTTTTTTGGAGTTCAGTCACTAAGTATTTACTTGTTTGGGTGTATGTGTGTGCGTGTTTTCTTTTCTCCTGCCACCCCGTGGCGTCAGTGCACAGGGGCGTACCAATTCTTTCGCAAGTGGGGTGGGGGGGCAAACCAAACGCACTCGTCAGCCGGGGTATATATGTTTTTATCGCGTAAAGACCACTGATAAACGACCACGTAAAAAAAGAGAATCAACTATTTTCAATACGAGACAGTGTTTGCCATCGGTTCTTTGACATTTAAAATTGTCTGTGTGTCATAAAATTGCCTGCTTTTTTACGTGAGGTCACGAATCTATGAAATGTTATGGTGTCCCTTACAGCGAATGTCCATTAAACAGGACATTCACGTGCTGAACAATACCTAAAACTTTTTGGGGTAGTCGGTGAGCATCTTCTTCTAAATATTATTCAAGTAGACTATCGCCGGCCACATTATCAGCGGCTACTTATAGCAGCTGGCGAAATGAAATAATATGAGTATAATAAGATATCTTCACTTGCATCATCAAGGTGTTTAGTAGTTTGTGCGCGCACACATCTCTGTGAGGTCGTTCTTGATGAGAGAGAGAGAGGAAGAGTGAGAAATAAGCAGCACTGCACGTGTGTGCTTCGTTGCTGTTCAAGTTGTATTTTGAGCTGCAAAAGACAATTCAAGTTAAATAAAAACCTACTAGCCCGACTCTCCGTTAAATCTACATAGTGCTAAAAACCGTGGTCTTTCATCTTTCCTGGGCCCGATGACTCAAGAACAAGCTTAAAAGCTGAACTTTCCACTGTGCTTGAGTCTACTGCTTTATTCATCGCCGCTTTGCAAGCTGTCACCATCGCTCCTAGTCATGAGGATCATACTCAAATGAATACCATCCTCAAATGAGGACCATCCCAGGTCACCCTGAATGGCCTCTATGGCGACACGCCCATGGCATCCAAGGGCCACGGCCCACCTCCCGCTGGCCACGCTCCAGCCATTGCCTGGTCGTCACAGTGGGGCACAGAATGGCATTGGCAAATGTGAGGCCTCGGACATGAACAGCCTTCCACAAGTATCGGATGAGGAGGAAACGGTTACATCCCCATAGGCTTTTTCGGCGCAGCACGTTTGCTGCTCTCTGTGAAGTCTTGCGCAGATTTATTTTATGTGCCCCCAACAAGCCACCGCAGGTGCTCAATACTACTCCGAGGTACCAATATTCAGTGGCCCACTGTATCTGAACTCCTCCTACCAGGTATATGTCGGCCTTAGGGTGGGAGCTTGCCAACTGTAGTGCAGCAGACTTCTTTGCATTGAAGGCCAGGCCCAGGTGGTACAGATGGGTCGCAGCGAGGGTGACCAGGTGTTGCACGTCCGTTGGGCTTTCGGCTAGCAGGACCAGGTCGTCAGCACACACTAAACACGGTAGCTTCCAAGTCAGGAGCATTCCATCGTGCAGGTGGGTCAATGAGAAGACAATACCGGATGCTAGGAGCATATGTTCCAGTCCAGAAACATAAATCATGTATAGCAGGGGTGAGAGAGGGCAGCCCTGCTTAAGTCCCCGTGTTACTATTACTGGTCGGGACTGGGCTCCGTCAAAGCACGCTATAACTGAATTATCTTTGTACAATCGACGCATTAGGCCGACCCACACCTCTGACATTCCGACATCCACCATCCGCTGGAATAGGGATTCATGTGGGGCACTCTCATATGCCTTAGCTACGTCAAGAAAACAATCGACGTTCGGATGGATGGATGGATGGATGGATGGATGGATGGATGGATGGATGGATGGATGGATGGATGGATGGATGGATGGATGGATGGATGGATGGATGGATGGATGGACGGACGGACGGACGGACGGACGGACGGACGAATGGGCGGGCGGGCGAGCGGATGGATGGATGGATGGATGGATGGATGGATGGATGGATGGATGGATGGATGGATGGATGGATGGATGGATGGATGGATGGATGGATGGATATGGCTGTAGCCTTTAGATTGGGTGGTGGCTAGCGCCACCAAGGCACCCAAAATTACTAATGCACCCAAAAACTAGATTTATTTTTTCCTTTAAATAGTGAGGTTGAGGATTCGTACTTTGCAGTGAAGGGTTTAATTTTTACTCGTACCTTGACTTTAGCCACCAATTAGATAACCTCCTTCTAGTTAATTCTACCCGCTTAAAGTCTATTTTGCCCTCCATGTCCTAGAGTAGTGGCACAGCACCATCTGGAATATCCTCACTCAACTGCAGTTTGCATATACTTCTGAGAAAGCGCCATCTATTATACTGTTCAGTAGATCCTGCCGGTTAAGCCTGGTGAGAGATAAGGGTAGACTAAGAGAATCTTCGTTCCTAAAACAGTAAATGCGCCTATACTCAATAAAATATGTCGTTGGAACACGACCGCCTCTATAAACTTACGACTTGCTCATGCCACCACTCCCCATGTCGCCATATTTGCTTTTGCTTGTTTATTTCTTAAGCTCGCCTAAGTGCCACAGAACTAGGAACAGCACGCCATGGCGCTACAACTAACCCCCATCGCAGCAGCCCTCGAACTGCTTTCTGCACGTGCGTGCACGCATTCGCTCGGTTTTTTTTTTTAACTAAGGCGCTCGCGCAGAGATTGAGATCCGGTAGCGGAGACCCAGGAGCCAGCCACCGTGGTGCTTCTGACAACTAAAATGTTTCTTGGAGACGCTTAATCAGTGAATTCCTCAATCCACGCGTCAGAACCTGGAAAAACAATGAAAGGAACGCGCACGCACAAGTGCACCACGACGTTCGTACGTCGTCTGCTATGGGGTAAGCCGTGGCGGCACCTGGCGGCATCTCTAGTCCCTACGCGCCAATGTTTATGCCCAAACACCTCTATAGGCGTTGCGCCGAAGAGCAGGTCGTAAGTTCATGGAGGAGGCTGTTATGTTTTGCCGCTCATAAGTTGATCGTGCGGATGGGACAGCACCAGAAGCTACGCTATTCAAAGCTTCTTTCTCGGATCTCTCTCGGCAAGGTCGCAAATTGCTTCCTGTGAGCATGGGATGACAGCGCGGGAAGCTACGTTATACAAAGCTTCTTTCTCGACTCTCTCTCGGTATGCCCGTGTAACTATAAACCACTTATCCTCTGGAATGCAAACTACGTCCGTCTCCTCCGATGCTGGGGACAAACACACAATGTGAAACGAACCCGCTTTGCCAACCGGCTTGGAATGTTTGCGGTTTAGAGACAAGTCGCCGCGGCCGGGAGCAAACGCACAATGGGATTAAGCGACCCCGTCCTGCCTCGGCTGCCGGGCGCGAGCTCAGTGGGAGTAGGCGACACGCTCTGTTCTGGCGATCGGCTCAAATTCGCAGCGATGCACGACCCGAGCACAAGGTAAGCGGAGAAAGTCAAAGGCCGCTTGCTACCTGCGGGGGCAATTACGTTCCGCGCGCAATCATTCAATTTCCGGCTTTGGAGGTTCGTCTCGGCTCGCTGGGTGTGGGAAAGGGCATGAATGTACCGGGTCTACAATGCCGATATCTCTCGAGGGTTAGAATTCCTGAGCGCGTGGGAGGTGGAGAGAGAGAGAGAGAGACATGATGGGAAAGAGTACCAAAACGCCTGTTTAAACTGTAGAAGCGCTGCTGTCGAGAGTAAGGTCAGCCCAGTAGGGAGTGACTTAATCTTAGTGGAAACAGATTGGATGAGAGAATGTTGAGGCGGACCAGCAGTGGCCCCCTCCCCTTTTTCTTTGTTACCGCAAGATGCTTAAGACTGGAGGGAATCCGTTTCTCTTCAGTCGAGGCTGCAATCACTTAACTGATAGATCAGTACGACTCCGTACGATGCAACTTTTGTCTGGGCCGTAACCACTTGGTGGTCGAACAGTGAGACTAAGTACGTTTATGTAGTAACAGTGTTCTAGGCTCTAACTTAAGAAAAGTTAAGTAGAAGAGTAAGACGCTGTTGATGTCTGTGTTATCATGAGTGTGCTTCGGCAAGATGTACATATGACTGTAAATATTTCGCTGTAAGATACCTTCAAGTTTTCATTACCTCCAACCTGCCTCCTGCTTCATCGACGCCGATCATCTCCTTGACGGGACTTCAATCCACATCAAGGAGATCAACGAACGAGAAGGAAAACTTAACTGAGGCCATGCTTTGGAAGCACTTAGTATCTCTCCGGTCCCAGTCCTAAATTTCAGTCTGCGACCTTGCAAGCCTCCCCCCCTTTCCGTCATCGAAATTTAGCGCGATTACCTTTCACGGAAGAAGGGGTGTTTGGTCGGGATACTTCCAGCGACGTTCTATACGGAGATTAGTTTCTACGTGTGGACCAATCAACGAACAAATTCTCCAGCTACGTGCAGGTTGGCTGTAAAAAGATAGAATCCGGAGATGAGCGTCGGCTCTGGGGCTGCTCGAAAAATTGATAAATCATGCTATTGCTTCGCGCCCTGCTTTTGGATGTGCAATAGGTGAAGGTGTGGGCAAGACACATGGTGTTCTGGCCAACCATGCCTCGAGTGATGCAGAACTTTTGAAAAATGTGATGTCTGCCAGAGACATTAACAGCGATCAGCAAAAACAATAATTCTTGTTGTTTGACATTCCATAACTCAGATATGGTTATGAGAGATCGCGTAGGGGAGGACTATGTAAATTTCGATGATCTGTGGTTCTTTAAGGTGCAACTGAATCTAAGTACACTGGTCCGCCACGGCCGGGATTCGATCCCATGACATTCCGATCAACAGTCGAGAGCCTTAACCTCTAGACTACCGCAGCGGTTGTCGTGATAGGCAAGAATGCCATTTTATTTCCCTCAGAGGTCATGGGCATGAACACGTGGTTCTATGAATGCCATGAACTTGCTTGAATTGTAGGTTTTTATTGCTTCTGCTCTGATACTCAGAAAGTCTACGCAGCACTGCTACAACGTCATGGTGCACAGACCTAGCTACATTCTCTCCACGGCTTGCTTCATTATATCTGCAGTGGTAATGGTTCAGCGTTCAAAATCCAGCTTTCCATAGAGCTGCTCATTCATCAAGAAATTGTCCATCAAATCAGTTCCTTATGATGCTCATCGTAAAGGTACGTCTGAAAGTGCAGCAAGAGATGACATTAAAACCTCTAAAAGTGCTTCCTCGGTAAAGTTGATGACTTCACTCGATGGGCACAACACCCCTAGCAGTTATGTTTTCAAGCCACTTGTTTAGAGACTCGTGTGATGGCAAACTAGGACACTCTCGCCCATGCTCACAAATTAGGTAGGGCTGCTGTATCAGGCACTACTGTTCTGAAAGGGCTGCACAAGATCAAGGCGCCAGGAAGGACATATAGGTGGTAGCAGGCACTTGCCTCCATTCTGTCCAGGACAATCGGCTACTGCTTGCAACTCCTCGCAGAGAGTCTAGTCGCTATTGTTCTTCAAAGGCCAGCTAAGACGTACTGTTTAGCAATGCTTAAAATGAAGCATAGTCGCAAATCCGGCACTCACAAGAACAACTGCGATACATGACGCTGCATCGTGGAGTCAATCGGGCAAAAGTATCTGAAGAAGGCTTCAGAGAAGACCACCAATCTGAAAAGCTACGCACAATAACGATGACTGGCCACAAGCGCTGCTGGTACCCGCAACTATTGAGGCGTGTTTCCTGTTTAAAAAAGGGGGGATATAGCTGAGCCAGCAGATGTCGTCGATCCTATTGTGTCACATGATTTCTAACGTCATGTTGCTTCTGCTTATGTGTGACTTGTAAATCCGCGATAAAATTGATCGCCCAGCTTTTGGCCAAATTGCAATGAGGAGACGGATAAGTATTTTAAAAAATGCGCAAGCTAAAAAAGAAATAAGCAATAGTGAACAGCAACTGGCAGTATAGCCCGAGAGGGTCAATCGGAGGCTGTCTTCTACGTGCCAAACAGGCGCTTTTCATTCGTACACTGACTCTAGTAATTGCGACTACAAGCGGAAAGGGCAAAAGTTTTTGTTAGCATGTAGCCGCGAGCAAACGTGTGCAGACCAGGGCAACGCGCGGCAGAATGAATAAACGCGCCATCTACCAACGTGGCGCCTGTCGTGGTGCTGTCGTGGTGCTGTCGTGGTGCTGTCGTGGTGCTGTCGTGGTGTGCGTGCACGTCCCGTCATTATCAGGTGGCCTTCTATGCCAATTTGTTTGGTGGGGTCACGGCACTCATAGTCAAAACGACAGCCGGGGGTCGCTTTCCTTGCTCCATAGAATCTGTATTGTTCTGCTACGTAGCAGCTGCAATGAGAACAGGGAAGGGGTGGGGGTAGTGGTCTAAGCGCCAAGTTCGCGTCTTTTCTTACGCCTGCTAGTTACCCTAAGCTTAGCGAGGGTTGTATAACCTAATAAAGCGAAACTTACAAAATGAATGCAATAGTATGGTAAGTTGAGCGAATTGGTTTAGGACAGCCTTGGAAACATATCCACGCGTACACATCAGACGGAAAAACGGAAGGCGGGAAGACAAGCCGTTTCCTCTTTCACTGTGTGTGCACCAAAATGTATACAAAACTAAGTTCTCTCAGCCCTGTTTGCATTTGTCGCGTTAAGGCAGATTCAACTTACATGATCTATAGTTAAGCCAAAGTGTAGTCGGAACTTATAAAACCTAGTTGAGCGTGATATCGCCAAGCATAAGCATGAAAGTTGTTTGTTAAGAAAAGTACGAGCCGCCGTTCCTATCGTGAAGCCTACCGTCCACCTCTTTATTCTCACACTCTGCTCCTAATGACTACGTCGCCACTTCTCGTCTTCTACATAATTATCAACATTCTCCACGCCCCCACAGTGGCGAATGATGACGGAGAACACTGAGATCACACATGGGTTTCAAGTACACGTGTATGTACACAATAACACATGAATTCCGAGAACTCGTACTGATGTTCATCGGTATGAGTTCTGTCTGTCCTTGTGAAATCATCTGGATTTCTGTTTGCGCTTGGCCTTCCCTGGGTGTTTACGGCGCTTGTTCCACTCTCTTGCCAGTGAACGTGTTAACTTCAGTAAACTGCTTTCTACGATCGGTTTCCATTGGAAGATTTATTATGCAGACGTCTCTTCCGCAAGTTTCTGGTCTAGCTGTTCCTCACAACCTTTCTTGATTTCTTTCTATTGGCTGCCTTTTTTCTTGGCAAACATCAGCCCTTTTACTCTGCGTTGGTCTGGGCTGCCTTATTCGGGGGGATGACGTCGTCTTGAGATTTCGCATCTTCGCAGATATAAGCCGTGTCAACCACAGTCTCCCTAATCTTGACTTCTGTGGCTTACCCGAAGTGCGGTAGTTCTCATAAGTACTGGCAGTAGGCTTCCGTTTTCTCGTTGACATCTTTACGTTTCGTTTCCCTTGGTTAAATGGCCTTGATTTCCTTTCTTCAGGTATTTGTTCGCACAGTCGTAAGGACTGCAGTACAACTGAATCTGCCGTTTTCGGCGTGCAATCATCCTCAAGCTCTGGTGTGTCGTCTTTTGGATTTCCTGATGCCTTCTGCTTTTCCATAGTACAGGCCTCCTCCAACAGGTACACCTGTGTTCCTGATGCTATCATGTCGTTTGCTTCACGGGTGCAGCAGGTTGACGAGCCTGCTTAAGTGGTGAAAGGAGTCTCAAGATTTTGAAGCTGTTTTTCGGTATCTTCGAGACTGTATTTTCAGCAGTAGTAATGCTAGACTGTCTGATTTGGATATCTTGCACTACTTCAGTAAACAAATGTATCGGGCCAGTTGGTATGAATCCGTCTAGGTGGGAGGCGCAACAACTATTACACATAACACACAACACAAGTGCTTAACTTCAACTAAACGTTTATTGCAAACGTAAGAGTTTATTAAGGGGGTGAAAGAGAAAAAAGTAATAATAAAAGGCAGGCGAACAAAAAGCACACGTCCCAGTCCCTTACATTACTTATCCGTTATTATCTATCACCCCATCCAAAAAACAAAGTTCTTTCCCCGTGAGTGAGATAGAGGGTGCACTAACACACTCAAAATAATCACGTGTCATTGCCGCTGTTTCTACTATCAAACGGGTTAATAAATCTCTCTCCTGATATAACACGCAAGTGTTATCTAAATACGGCACACAACTGCACTCCTTACAGCGGATCGCCAAGTGACTATCGGTAACCTTTTGCACTTTATTGTGGTGCTCTTTAACCTCTCATTTATGCATCTTTCAGTTGTTCCCACAAAAACAAGACCTCGTGACAGGGGCACTCTGTAAACAACCGACATTGCACACTCAACATATTTATTGCGATGCTTAATTTGGCAACCTTTCTTTTCTTTCGAAACAGGACAAGTTTTGTGACATATTTTTGACAGTTTCTCTGGAGCATACATGACCACTCAGACGTCCACCTTATTTCCAATCTTTTTAAGATTGTGTGCCACACCATGGATATAGGAAACAACAGTCGTTTCACGCTGCTGCAGGGAAATGTTAATACGCTGCCTATTTTATTTGTTTAGGTCCCTATGTAGCGATTCAGCGACGCCCATAACCTGCAGTCATTGCGGGTAACCTGCTGCCTGCAGTCGCGAAACCTGTTGCTCAAAGCTTTTCTTCATGAGGTGAAAACAAAACTTCTTCAAGGAACTAAAAAGGCACAGTCGTGCGACGGACCTCTTCAATACCTTGGTATGGCCAGAATAGAAAGGCAACAATGGCTTTTTGCTCCTGGGCTCATAAAGCCAACAAACATGGTCATCCTGAAATTGCAACGAACGATCTAGGAACCTGAGCGTATTCTCATATGGCATCTCATGTGTTATTTTCAGAAACTGACAGACCGCCTCAAATACTCCAAGTGTCAAAACAGCAACACTTTGAAACTCTCTGGCAGCACGTACTCTTCAAAAAAAAACCAAATAATCGTCCTGAAACCTGAAGATTTTTAAGACCTTAGTTCCCGACAACCTCTCATCAATTACTCGATGGGCCATAAAAATATCACTAAGAACGGGTGCAATAGCCGAACCAATACAAATACTCTGTTTTTTTTTGGATATAGAGGTTCCCATTCCAATTAACGAATGTGGATCTTAAGCACAAAGCCAGTAAATCCCAAAAAACCCTGCACTGACATACCACAAATGTTCTAAAAGGTCGCTGCACCATGCTGAAGTATACACTGTTCGACAAATTCTAGAAGAATATCATGAGGTAAAGGATAGTACAAATCTTTCATATCAATGGACAACGCCTTAACTACTGCTTTGGCATTCGATACCAAAAAAATCACAATCTGATCAAAATTCTTGGTGTGAAGTGGGTCATTTTTTGAAGGAAATTCAGCTTTTTCAGCAGAAAAAGCGCCACACCTTTTTTTTTGTGCGAAGAACCCTGTTCTGAAATAAAATCTTTGTGCGTCTTGCAACTAAAAAACATGTCTAAGCCCAGTTTATCTGTTTTCATGGTCTGTTTAGCCAAATCACGCAATAGAAGGCTGTTGCACAAGTTTTTTTGCAGCCGTTCGAACAGATTTGAGTGAAACTTTTGGCTTATTATCAAATACCGACTCAATGGCTACTTGCACTTTTTGAAAAAAAGAACCATTCGGGAAAACACAGAACCCACCTTCTTTGTCAAAAGGAATGACAAAAAGTGCTGATTCTTTGAGGTATGTGTCCGCCTTCCTTATGGGCAACACTTGACGCTTGGGCTTGAGCTTTTCGAGCACATCAACGCCCTCGAAAATACACCGTTCCCTTTCACAATCCGGAGCACAACCAGAAAGTTGTCTCACAAGAGACAGGAGCTTAGGCGCTTCAAGTCTTGGTTCAACGGCGTACTTGGGACCTCGTCTTAACGTCTCCTTCACGAATTCGGGAAAAACGACGTCATCCGTGGTGTGAATAATGTTGCGCTCAGCAGGTTTCTTCGGTTGGCGCTTGGACTTCAGCCGCGACAGAATCGTTGGCTAAAGGCATTCAGTTTCGCAGGCCACAAGGCGCCACGATTCACGCCGTGCACGTTTTCCTCTTCTGATATGTTGAGCCGTATTCCATGTAGATCTGATTGCGCAGAATATCTCGGTAGAGGCGTGTCTGGTTGTGACACTCCGAACGCAGGATCCTGGCAAGCGCTTGTGTTGTGTGTTCTGTGTAATAGTTGCTGCGCTTCCTACCAAGACAAGTTGCACTACTTGTCGAGAAGTAGAATCGATCTGCTTCTGTGCGGCAAGATTCATGTCTAAGAAGCAGTGGCTAGGTGTTGGCGTCACAGACTAAGAAACTACTTGCGCTTCACCTTGCGTCTTAATCTGCTGTGTGATTGTCTCCAGACGAGCCTGCCGTGGCTTTCACACGTCGGCAATCTTATATTTGGTTCTAACCTTCGATAGAATAATCTGGCGCTCATAAACGTCGGCTTTCTCCATCTGTGCTTCCAAACTATCGATATCAACTAAATTCTCTACTTCTTTGTCAATTTGTCTGAGTTTTATTTTATGTCATTTATTTATTCAAGGCAAAATTGTTACGCGTTGCCTTGGGGGACACGACTAAACGCTGAAAAAAGGCCTGACTAGGTTGTATCACCGTGGCAGAAACTACATAAACACACCAACTAGCATTTGTCGTTTCAGATTGCACTGGTGCATAATCATCCAGAATAATTACAGGATTAAAGAAAACTATTATATAAATGCGCACACGAATATAAACAGAGCTGTCATAAAGTGGCATCGATACAATGAAAGCGTACTCATATTAGACTTCAAACAAAACGAAAGATAATAAAAAATAGCTTCTCGCCGCTATTGCGGGTGAACTGCACAAAAATACAATCAACATTCACTAGATTGCTGGGAAAACTAACAATAAGTGCTCACAAGGTGAATTTATTAAATATATATATATATATATATATATATATATATATATATATATATATATATATATATATATATATATATATATATATATATATATATATATATATGTGTGTGTGTGTGTGTGTGTGTGTGTGTGTGTGTGGTTACGCTAATGTGCAGCAAGTAAACCTACAAAAATGTACTAAAAAGAAAAAGTAGTTCAGCATACTGCTCAATCAATACTCGGTGAATACTTCGTAACTCACATAATGGTGAGTGATCTGATTCCCGAAGACGTTCGATGTCTGCGATGACTTACATGACAGCCTTGCGTACTTGACTCCGCATTTCGTAGAGGGCCTCCATGATTCGGTTCAGTGTCGGAAACATTTGAAATCACTGCCCGGCCGCGTCACGAGGCGAAGTCGGAGTCAACACGCCCAACGCCAACAAAGATCCGCACAACGAAGATCTGGGTATCTTCGAGGTGTCACGATCTAGAGCTCTGGTATACGGCCTCACACTTTATCCACGGCGGCTCCACAAAAGTCTTTGAGGCTGCGGATGCGGTTGAAATTCATGAAGCCCACTCCACCTCACCTTCGAAGGCGCTTTCTGCCGGATTTCGCGGCACCAAAATGTTGAGGAAAGGACGAGCCGCCATCCCCATCGCTAAGTTTGTTTGTTTGTTTGTTTGTTTGTTTGTTTGTTTGTTTGTTTGTTTGTTTGTTTGTTTGTTTGTTTGTTTGTTTGTTTGTTTGTTTGTTTGTTTGTTTGTTTGTTTGTTTGTTTGTTTGTAGCCTGGAATCCATGGCGCATACCCACTCTGGGGGATCGGCCAAGAAAACATAAAGTATCCTATGGACAGTAACTGCACAATTACTTACTGAAAAAAAAATGTAGAGCAAGGAAGACGTTATAAAAAAACAAAGATTTAGAAAGTGAAAAAAAAAACAATAAAATAATTCCTAATTTATTGACTATATCTTGATTTTGGGAGCCGACGAGACAGCTGATCGATTACTTTGGGATGTCTGCCTCATATTTGTTCACATTTCTGAAATTATTTCGTGGTTCTTTTTTTAGTAATTGTTAAATTGGGCATTATGTTGAAATACGTTTAGTAGCTTGAATAAAATCACACACCGTCCACCTCTTCTTTACCCGAACAGTCTGCTCCTAATGATGATATCGCCACTCTTCGTCTTGTACATAATTTTCAGCAGTAGTCAAGCATAATTATATTTATTTAAAATAATTCTGTTTTTATGTTAAGCCAAGATGAGTTGAGGTAAGAATAGCCAAAGACAATTACACGTAGTTGATCAAGGTGTCCCTTAATTTAGCCGAGAGTAACTAGCCTAAATAAGGCAACTCTAATCATGGCCAATTAATCCAAGTTGAGTTCCCTACGAACCCTGAGAAACCTTGCGCCGGGATGGACTTCTCTTTACTGACTCGATACTAATCGAGCTCATTAAGGTACGATTACTCAAAATTGGGGTAAATATTAACTATACCTGAATAAATAGCTTGATATCCACACGAACACGACCTGGATACTGGAGTGCCACGGGGCATAATTGTACTAATTATGCATAAAAAGTTAAATAGGTGCCACCAAGGCAGGTATTGAATATAGCATTGTTGATCATGGCATCGCCTAACTAATCAAAGCAAAACTAGGTCTACTTAGGCCATGTCTAATACTACATAAATAGTTCATCATCATCATCAGCAGCAGCAGCAGCAGCTTGAATATAGTATACGCCGACTGCAGGGCAAAGGCCTCTTTTATCATCCACCAATCAATTCAGTCTTGTGCTTTGCGTTGCCGCGTTATAGCTGCGAACTTTTTATTCTCATCAGCCCACCTAACTTTCTGTCTCTCTTTCGTGCGTTTGCCTTCTCTGGGAATCAAGTCAGTTACCTTTAATGACCAGCGGCTATCCTGCCTACGTTTGTTTGTTTGTCCCTTTTTTTTTTATCCTGGCGCAACCCACCATGGGGGATCGGCCATGAAACGACCGGTGTCTGGCTATTTAAAAGGAAGTGTTCATAATTTCAAATGTTAATTTTTTAAGAATATGCTTGATTTTCATTTTTAACGATGAATTTAGCATTCTATTCTTCTCGTCTCTCGAAGTATATCGCAAACGGCTTCGTAAACACTCTTGTGGCTAAAACCCAGCATGGTAGCCCCAAAGGAAAGAAGAACCGGAAGGGATAAATTTAATCTCAACCTTTGAAGCAGTTCGTCTAGAAGTCTTTTCCTCTGATTAGTGAATAATATGCACGTTAGCAAGAAATGATCAAGAGATTCACACTCATTGCAATGAAGGCATAAAAGTGACTGTACCAGACCAGACCTGTGTAGGTAAAAAATCAGTGGGGGGGACTCGACATCGTATTTTGGTAACTGCGATCTCGGTCCTTCTGGGAGGACACCATCGATTCTTCCAACAATAATTGAGGTGAGGGAACTCAGAAACTGACAACGCAGACTTGGCGAAGTTGTCTGATACGGCAAATTTTCAAAACGTGCCGCAGTTACAAACGCCAACGTCGGCAAAATAGACAATATCGGACCATTACATGATAAAAGTGCGAGTGCATCCGCTTGTTCATCTAGAGGAATACATTTGTGTCCAGGTACCCATACCAAGTGAATAATACGTATATGTCTTGGAATGAGGGAATGAAATATTTCTAAAGAATTTGAAAATTTTGATGCAGTTAAAGAGGAACAGGCGGAGAAACTGTCTGTCAGAATGACGGCTTCTAATAGTGATAGGGGTAATTTCCGTAGAGCTAATATAACGGCAAGTAATTCCGCATGATAAATAGGAGTAAAGTCCGGTAATTGAAGTGAAAAAGACCAATATAAATATAATGATGTAATTCCCACCCCTGCCTTTTCTTCACAAACTGAAGCATCAGTTGATATCAGTGCAGCCGTTTCTAATCTAGATAAATGGTCCTCCAAAATGCAATTTAAGTATCTACTGGGTAAATCTTTGCAATTCTTCGGAAATATGTCATCAAAATCTATTCGACTTGTTTGTACAGTTGTGTTAATGATCAATATCTCACGGAGCTGCACTTGTAATGTTTCCAATTCTGTCTGTGCGAAAATGACTTGGGAAAACCGTAATCTTGGCCACTGATGGCCGAAAAATTCCATCGGATATTCAAGAAAAACATATTGCGATCTCCTCAATGGCGATGCATAGATTTTTAGAAATGTACGCACGGTTAGGATGTTAAACCGAGTACGAAGAGGAGGCAGGCGTGCTTCTTTGTACAAAATAGTATTTGATACAAATGTTGAAAGTCCAAGACATAATCGTAACGATTCGCGTTCTAAAAGAACCAGTGGTCGTAGTTTGTATGCAGGTGCACCAGAAAACAAGACGCAGCCGAACTCTAATATCGGGTGAATATACATGCAGTAAATCATGATGAGAACATCACGGCGTGAACCTGCACGTTTGCTGCTGAGTCTACGAAGCATCCCCAGCACACGAGTTCCTTTGGCAGCCATGTTTTCTATATGTGGACACCAATTAGGTTTTTCAGTATAAGTGATCCCTAAATACTTAACGAATTCTACCAGCGGGATAACGTCTTGCCGGTAATGCAAAGCGATATGGACTGCAACACTCAAAGAAAAAACTACCATCGCACTTTTTTTTACTATCAGTGATAAATTTATTTTTTTCTAACCACGTCTGTAGAGCTTTCATATATGTCTGCAGACTTAGATAAAGTGAATGTAAACCTGCAGCTGTAGCAAAAAACGTGATATCGTCGGCATATACATACACTTGCACGTCCACCTCTACAGGAATATATAGTGCATAGTAAAATATTAAATAACAGTGGCGATAACACTGATCCTTGTGGGAGACCTCTAGTTTGTGCCTTAGAGACGACAAACAAGATTGAGAACAGTAAAATTCCCTGTCGTTTAAGAAGGAATTCACTCATGCTACAAAGTATTGTGGTAGACCACCTGCATTTTTAAGTGAATTTATTAGTTTTCAATGTTCCACGCTGTCATAAGCTTTTGTGGTGTCTAGGGTTACTAAGGCAGCCTATTGTTTCTTATAACGAGCAAGCTGTATTCTACTTTCTAAATCGACATGGGCACACCAAATTGAGCAACCACGCCTGAAGCCAATTTGGCATGGGCTCAAGATTATGTTTTCATTCAACCAATTATCTATCCTAATGCGTAAGAACCTTTCAATTAGTTTTACCAGATTAGATGTAAGTGCTATAGCCCTGATTTTATCTATCGTAAACCCAGCACCTTGTTTTTTTAATAAATGAATTATCTTAGCGATTCTCCAATCAGGTGGAATAGATGAGTTTCTGATAGAGTGGTTAACCAATGTCAGGAGTTCCCGGGGTAAAACCTTATGGATGATTTTTATTGTCGAATTAGTTATGCCGTCAGGACCTGGCGCAGTATTGGGCAAGTTCTTTACTACTTGTTCTAACTCCAATGCAGTGATCTCCTCAAAACTGTCACTTTTCTCGGAAGATTGCGAATGGTTTGAGAAGGCAGACATAAAGCGACTTTCAAGTCTTTTTGCAATATCTTCGAGAAAACTAGACAGTTAACTTGGAGCAGAAATCACTGATTCAATGTTGTTGGATGAAGGTATAAGTTTTTTGGTTCTGAGGAAATTAAAGAGGGATTTCCTGTTGCTAGGTTTTGACAGAAACTGAGAACGCTGACTGTCATAGCTGTCTTTCGCAGCGGCAACTGTTCTCTTAAAAATGGCAGCCGCGTATTTGTAGTCACTCCAATTTCTAGGGCATTGGTTGTAAAGTAGTTTACGCCACGCAGCTCTTCTCAGTCTGTAATCGCGTGCACAAGTTGAATTCCACCAAGGATTATAAGGACCTTTGATAGTTCCCTTTAAGTGTATACGTTGAATTTCGATTTATTTACCAATTCTTTTATCACGTTACTTAAATTCATGGCCGTTTGCTCTTCACTTTCAACTATTCGGTGTGACCAGGCGGCCCGTAGTGATTTTTCAAATGTACTAAAATTTATGTGAGTTATTGAGTGGCTGATTACCGAGGTCACCAGACATACAATCTCAAAATATATAGGCAAGTGTTCACTACTTGTACCCAAGTTTAGGGTAGACCATTTAGAGATAGTGAGGTTAAGACTGTAGAAAGTAAGGTCAATCGTGGATCGAGACCGACTACTAACAAAAGTAGTGTTCGTGTGTTAAGGCATGTTAGGTTATACTGTAAAACCAGATCCCACAAACGCTTCCCACTCATATTGGTGCTGAAAGCCCACGATGTATGGTGAGAATTGAAGTCATCCCCCAATACTATTTGCTTTCTACATGACGAAATTACAAAATTAAACACAGAAATATCTTGAACACCCACTGGAAAATAAACATTCACCAGCGAAAAAGTGGGGCATGCCGGAAGAGAGATATCTAATGCTAAACTTTCATTGCCTGAATCCATTACTTGACCTGTAATTTTAACTCGATGATCAATTTTTAATGTAATAAATACGGCTAAGCCGCCACCCTTAGAGGGTCAGTCTAACCTAAAGATGCGGTAATTTTTTATATAAAAACTCTTTTCTTGTGAAGGCCAAGTTTCTTGCAAAATAATTACATCAGGAACGTATTGATTACAAAGGTAATATAAATCAGTTGTAGCGGAAAAAAATTGATCGGCAGTTTCCAGTGTAATATTTTTAATCCACCTATTTTCACGAGATACCAGCAATATGCACTGCCTTCTCCAAGATGCTATCTTGCAAAAAGTCCTCTTTTGAAGCGCTTTTCTTCTAATATTTTTTGCTCTTGATTTTGTGATTCCCCTGAGTTATAGGCGACGCACGCCGTTTCATGTTTCTAGATTCCGAGTCCATTTGCGATTCATGGGAACTTGAATTGGAACTCCGATCCAAATCCTGCTCTCCTGGAATTATAAGCTTACGGTTCATGTTACCTGGGGAGTACAGCTCTTCATCGGCAGGTATTATTTCCTTCCGGGTGATTACCGTTGAAGCTGATTCTATCGACCACGCATTAAGCGCCTTAGGTGGTGATGATGGCAAAGAAGTCATACTCGGTTGTACAACGCTCTGCGGCATTTTCGTCATGTGCACGTTCACTATTTGTGTGAAGGATTCGGTTAAGGTTAGGAAAAGATTTTCCATAGCCTTTGCCATTGACCTTTCAATAGTTGATGCTATTACTTGTGGGAGAGAGTAATCTATCGCCTGATTGAGACGACTCGTAGCACTGGCGTATCCCCGATACCGCTCTACAATGATGATTCGAGCTTCGCGTCTAGAACAACCTTTCTGCAGAACGATTTCCATTATTTGCATTTCCTGAGCCCTTGCAGGACAGTTAATGTCGTCAGCTGTGTGAGACTCGTTGCACAAACAACAACGCATTTTATGTGCTGTACATTCTTTAGCGTTATGTTGCCCTGCACACCTCTGACAACGGACCCCCAATGTGCACCCCTTTATGCTGTGACCGTAACCGTAACGCCAGCATTTGACGCATTGCAGTGGACGAGAAGTTATTGATTCAACCCGGTATATGAGGGGCCACGCCTTGATTTCGGTTAGTCGAGTTGCACCGGCAAACGTAACTATCACTGACTCTGTCGGGATCTCCTTTTTGTCGATGATACGCGAGCACCGGAACACTGATACGGCTCCTGCTACGGAAAACATTTCTAAAATCTCTGGGGGAGTTATGCTCAAGTCCACCCCACGGACTAAACCTTTGGCACACGCCAAATGTGGAGGTATGAAACAGTTCACCGGAAGAGATGCAAAAGTTGTGCATTTGAGGAGATCTGCTACACAGGCCTGGTCTGGCAAACAGCAAAGAATGCCTCCGCGACCGAACTGTCCCACCTCAGTGATCAACTTGTAGTGTTCAGTCACCTTCCGGAGCTCTTTCTGATTGCTACATGCCCGGCCCATGTCCACTTCTTCTTCTTAATTTTAACTATGATATCCAAAAACCCCGTGAGAAGAAGGCTGCTAGCAACGTCCAGGCTCCACCTTGCGCACCTTCTGTACCTGTACTGTGAAACTCGACTGTGAAGAAGCTGTCCGGGCTCAGCATCGGGCGGCAGTATCCTTATTGCTCTTGAGAGTTGGTTATTTTCGGTAACTTTATCGGTCTTTCTCAGCCGAAGCGAGTCATTCGATCTTGATGTCATTTTCTTCTCCCGGCCCAGGGCACTCCCCTTGGTTAGCTTCCGCTCCCACCAAGGATTGGCCGATAAACTATTCGTTACGTAGTGGGGCGATCAATGTCTCTGTTGCACTGGTACTTACATATGGGGGCAGTATTTCGATGAAGAACCCAAAGGCGATTCAAGTGGAGCCTCAAAAAGCCACTTCGCATTTCCAGGAGATCACTGAGGTCCGCTAGTTTGGTGGCGGAGGCATCCTGTGCTGTTCCGCAGATCAGGAATGCATTCTTGAGCTCCTGCAATGTTCCGAATTCGCAATGCATCCGGTAAGCCCGTTTATTCCGGCACGCCTCGCATGCTCGAAAGGATTAGTCCGCGGTGTAGACACAAGCTTGACACCTGCAGAAGTGCTCGATTTGTTTTCGGTGGCGGGTGTAATTTCAGTGTACAGGTGCACCCGTACAATTGACAACAGAAAATCCCCAATGGAATCGGTGATAGTGACCCTTTTCGGAACAGTCCGACCTTCCGAAATTAAGGCATGTCCACTGATCTATAAAGTAGAGCCGATTTCCCCCAAACCCCTGCAGTGTTTGAAATGTTGGCGATATGGACATAGCGTCAGAGAGTGCTCATCAGTTTTTAGATGCCGTCGGTGTGGTCAAAATGATGACAGCCAGAAGTGCAGCTCTAAGAAAGAGCGGTGTGCTTATGTAATGAGGCGCACCCTGCAGACTCTGCAGACGGTTCAGCAAAAGAAAGGACTTTCCTTCGAGCTTTTCGAGCTTTCCTTCGAGCTTTTCGAGCTTTCCTTCGAGCTTTCCTTCGAGCACCTTTCGCGAGCTGCCACTCGTACCTGTCGCTGAGTGGTCCTACCTGAGTCGTACCTGAGCTGAGTGGACCGCGCGAACTTGCTGCCACGCTGCAGTGCCGTGCTCAACCTGCTGGGGTGTTCTTGGCTGAGGATTGAGTGGTTTTAACTTTCTGTCTTAGAGTCCGATTCTATAGTTTATCTGTTTCTGAGTCTAACCATATCTCTAGTGCCCATGTCGACTACTTCTCCTGGCCAGGCGCGATCCGCCTGGTCAGCGTCCCTGCCGTCTAATAAATTACCGCTAGACTCCTTTTTCCGCAGTGGTATCGACAGCATTCCTGTAGCACTGGTACCTACGAATGGAGGCTTCATCAGACTTTCAAACCCTCAGGTGGTTCAAAAGGAACTTAAGACAACTTCAAATCATTTCCAGACGATCACAGATGTGCGCCCATTTGGGCAAGGAGGTATCGTGTGTAGGTCGCCGGATCAGACCTGCGTGCAGGATCTTCTCAAATGCACCTCCTTTGCTGCTACCCCGGTGAGTGCTTTTATTCCACCACACCTTGCATGTACCAAAGGCCTTGTACGGGGAGTCGACTCCAAGCTGAGTCCAGCCGAGACCCTAGACAGGCTCTCTGGAGCAGGTGTAATTTTTATTTACCGGTGTAATCGCCTAGTCGACAACCAGAGGGTACCAACCGAATCTGTTATCGCGACATTTGTGGGCACAAAATGCCCGTCAGAAATAAAATTATGGCCACTCATCTTCCGAGTAGAACCCCTCGCTTCTCGTCCGATTCAGTGCAAGAACTGCTGGAGATTCGGCCACAGTGCGGGAGGATGTAAATCTAACGTTCGTTGTAGCACCTGCGGAGAGAGTCATCCTTCAAGCAATTGTACTGCAACAGTGGAAAAGTGTTGTCTCTGTGGGGGCAGTCACTGCGCCGACAACTCTGACTGTTCCGCTCGTTCCCGGGAGGTTCAAATCCTAGAAGTTATTGACCGCCGCCGCTTTTCTCGAAGGGAAGCCATTTACATAGTTAGAGACAGGGCTTTTGGATACTCTGGTATTACAGCGCGCTGCACTTCCAGTATGGACTCAACCCTATCGCAGGCTATTGAAACTGCTGTGGAAAAGGCAGTGAGTAAGGCAATGGATAAACTAATATCTAACCTTTCCGACTGTTTAGCGCAAATTCTTTCAAGCCAGATTGGACAAACAGTACAGACTAGTACGGAACCTGCAGTATTACACATTACCAGTGACGCCACACAGCTACGCAATGTAGTGATGGACGAACTTTCTGCATCTGCAGGCAAGGCTAAGCAGCCAGGAACACAGGTGCACTTGGACCGACATTCGCCTCGGCCGAGCACAAGTACTGATACAGATATGGAACTCAATATACGATCTAATAAACGTACCAGATCCCCTATCTTCACCGATCTCAAGTCCAAATCTAAACGGAATGAATCAGCTATTTCGCGTGAAGATGCTAACAAGGGCGCGACATGCGCCTCTGCGGTGCGCTCAACACCATAGGTCAGTTGAGGGTACTACAGTGGAACTGCCGTTCTATATTCTCAGCCTCAACTGACTTACATTACTTTTGCAATAATTTTAATCTTGATATTATAATTCTCCAAGAAACTTGGCTTACACCAGATAAAAATTTCCATCTTGCAGGTTTTCGTTCTTTTCGATTAGATCGCCCATCACGTGGTGATGGTTTAATGATCCTTGTATCAAGTAAATTATGCCATAGGGCGAAAATTTCTTTCAGAATGTTAGACTTGGATTGTGAATTATTAGCATTAGGCTTGTGTCTCCCCGGATACCACCCTTTTTCAATCGTAAATGGTTACTTCCCCTCCGGTGTGCAAAGCACGCGTTATCTTGAAAGCATTTTGGTAGCATGTAGAAAGGAAATTGTACTCACAGGAGACTTTAATTCACGCCATTTGTCTTGAGGTATAAGGACAGATTCTTGTGGTAGGCGACTGTGGGAATGGACTATTGATCACAACCTTTCCTGTCTGAATAAATGTCATGTAACATTTGTCCGAGGTCAAACTAGCTCAGTATTGGATTTAACGTTTTGCTCCAATGCAATCAAGATTTTGTCATGGGCTGTTCTGGATTCGGCAACTAACAGTGACCATCTTCCTGTAGTTTTTGACATTACTTGTCCAACAATAACTTTAGATCAGCCAAAACGCACATACATCAACCATAGCAAATTTCAAGCCTGCCTCCGTTCTGCCATTTCCAAGCTTGGAAATGCCAGTACTAAGGAGATTGCATCTACGATTGGTTCAATGCTGGAGGAATCTAGAAAAAAATTCTGAATTTTCTATTCCATCCAATAAACGATCCTCCTCTCGTTGGTGGAACGATGAGTGTACGCGCGATTATAGAAGACGAAAAGCCGCTTGGAAAAAAACTTCTTTTTAATCAGAGCCCAACAAACTGGAAAGACTATCAATTCCTTGCTGGCGTATTTAAGCGTACAGTGAACCGCGCGAAAGAAGAATACGAGAGTAGCCCCGCCGCAGTGGTCTAGTGGCTATGGTACTCGGCTGCTGACCCGCAGGTCGCGGGTTCGATTCCCGGCTGCGGCGGCTGCATTTCCGATGGAGGCAGAAATGTTGTAGGCCCGTGTATTCAGATTTGGGTGCACGTTAAAGAACCCCAGGTGGTCAAAAATTTCCGGAGCCCTCCACTACGGCGTCTCTCATAATCAAATGGTGGTTTTGGGACGTTAAACCCCACAAATCAAATCAGAATACGAGAGTAGACATTTTGATTATCTTTCTAAATAAAAAAATAAGCGTGCTTTGTTCGCTTATCTTCGGACAAGAAAAGTACTACCAGCACCTTTAACGTTGCAGTCATGTGTCTTGACGCCAGTAGAAATGAACACCTCTCTAGAAGACATAGCGCAAGGTTTAGAACGCCGCTTCACTGCGAATTTTTCGGCTATTCAGTCCGTTTTGGTAAACTTGCATGACTTTCCAGAAGTTTCTTTAGCTGAATTGAATCAGACAGTATTATGCTTACCGAGGACTGCTCCCGGACCAGATGGGATTACGAACTCTATGTTGAAATGTTTACTCCAGGAATCGCCTAATCTTTTGCTAGAACTAGTGAATTATTCTTTAGGGAATGCATGGATACCTCCGGAATGGAAACTTGCCAAAATTGTATTGTTGCTAAAAAATGAAAATGATGCATACACGTTGGATAACATAAGGCCGATCGCACTGACATCAAACTTAGTGAAATTGGTTGAGAGAATCATCAATATACGAATTAATGAACTTATTAACATGAGGTCTATTCTAAGTCCCTGTCAAATTGGGTTCAGGGCTGGTTGTTCAATTTGGGATGCCCACGTTGACTTAGAAAGTAGGCTTCAGTTAGCTCGGCTACATAAAAAAATATGCTGCTTTAGTTACCTTAGACATCGCTAAAGCATTATGATACCGTGGAGCACTGTATTTTAATAGATCGATTAGAAACCTTGATTTTCCATCATACATAGTAGCGTGGGTTCACAATTTTCTCGCAGACAGGAAATTTTATTGTTTTAAAGATGGGTTTTCATCATCTACTCATACCCAATCGAGGGGAGTACCGCAAGGCTCGGTGATTTCCCCGGTGCTATTTAATTTACTAATGAGCACCATCCCACGTAAACAGGATATAACAACTTATGGTTATGCAGACGATATCGCATTTTTTGCAATGGCAGATAACATTCAGACCTTATATGAACGGCTGCAGACTTACCTTAATATATTGGGGAGCTGGCTCGATGGCAACAGCTTTTTACTTAATCCGAGTAAATGTGCCCTCCTTGTTTTCCCGCTGCAATACCCTGTGAACATCTCTCTGTCTTACCATCATGAGGATATACCACAGGTGGAATCTGTTAAATACCTTGGAGTAATTTATCACACATCGCTTAACTGGCCATCTCATATCGAATATATCACCGGAAAAGGTGTGCGGGCCATTGGCATATTACGTAGGCTAAGCAACTACCGCACAGGTATGAGAAGAGACACATTATTAATGATATATCGCATGTATGTTCGTCCCATTTTGGAATTTGGTTGTGTGCTTTTCTCTGGAGTTCCAGCTTACAAGTTGCGGCCTCTAATTCTTCTGGAAAGAGAAGCTTTGCGCTTATGCCTTGGCCTTCCCAAAACAGTCGCCAACAATGTGTTGTATCTCGAATCGAGGGTCCCTCCGCTTTCTTGTAGAATTCGCCTTCTGACTGTTCAGACATTCTTAAGAATTTATGAATCACCATTACGACATTCAGAAACAGCCTTTATTTCCACCCCGGAATCATTTTTTGCTGCTAGATGGCCGTGATTTCACACGCCACAAATTATATTTGCGCAAAATTTACTGGAGCCTCTAAACTTACGTATATGCGACATCATGCCGAGTCGTTATAATTCAGCCCCGGTGGAAATTCAATTCGACGACATTTTTCCCAATAATGCCAAATTACTTCCCCATAATATTTTGGATGGTTTACTACAAGATCACCTGCGCCGTATTACAACGAACGTTATTATTGCTACAGACGCATCGCAATACGACGAAAAGTCAGGGGTTGGTATTTTCAGCCCGATTTTAAATTGGATTTATTCCCTTCGACTACCCAATTTCATACCCGTTTTTGTGGCTGAGTTTCTGGCAGTAGTGCTCGCCTTACGCAAGCTAGATACAGCAATTACATCAGCTGTCATAATAACAGATTCCCTATCTCTCTGTGCAGCACTTTCTGTTGGTGCTGATAATCACGTAACAAGGGCGTTCCGTGCACTAGTACCTGTGCATTTGAGAAAAGTGCGATTAGTTTGGGTGCCTGGACATAAATGTTTGTTTCTGAATGAAATAGCCGATTCCTTAGCTAAGTCGTCAATCAGCGAACCAATTCTACCGCTCTGTCTATCATCCGCTTATGTGACTGCTGCTCGATTCCGCAGACGTACGCTTATGCAAGTCTTTAAAGGTTCAGCACTAACAAACTGTACAGAATATCGCCATTTATTATATCCCTGGTGAAGAGACTTTTGCCGCACTCGAAAACAAGAAGTAGCTATCACAAGGCTGCGTTGCCGGGTACCAAATCTAAATTTCTATAAACACAGGTCTGCTCAGGCACCTTCGCCACTGTGCGCATTCTGTGATGAACTGGAAACAATAGACCATTTCTTTTTGACCTGCAGGCGGTTTAACACATTACGAAAAACCCTATTAGAAGTACCTTTGCGTGGCATTGGTATGGACTTATCTCTGCCTGTCATTTTGTCTTTTGGAGCTTCCATTTCTGGTTTCTCTAATGGCACAGTATGCGCGGCCGTCCAGGACTATATTGATGAAACTAATAGGTTGACTAATTAACCAGTTTCATTATCTTAACATGTTTACATAATTATATACGTATAAAATCAGATTATTGGTCTATTCTAAGAATAAATTTGTTTATGTAAATATTTGTATGCATTACATTAAGCACCACACTTGCCTATAGGCTATCGGTAATCTTTCTGTTATACCTCCATCATTCTAAATCTGAACAGTAAATTTTAAAGCCACTCGATTCTTGGCCAATCCCCCACAGTGGGTATGCGCCACTAACAATAGGAGAACAACAACAACAACAACAGAAAGGGAGCTTGCTATATTGGATATTGTAGAATGAAAGCGGCGCTCTCGGAGAGAAGCCGTTGCAGAAATGCAGGAGAGATCCAAAGGATATTCAGGTGTTGCAGCACGTAATACCACCGCCATGGATGCATCTTTCGCAACATCTATCGCAGAGGCCATAGAGAAGGCTACGGAAAAGGCAATAGAACGCCTCGCAAACAACCTTTTTGAAGCTTGGCACAATCGGTTTCAAATCAACTGTCTCAAATTTTTGGTGTAGCATATAAGAACGATATAGATTATCAGGCATCAGTTGTATCGCAGCGTACGGAGACAGACAGGGCGACAACACGTCAGCGATCAGTTTCTCCTGAGGCAGGGACTTCCAAAACAACGGAAGAGGGTGATCTAACGGATGATTCGGAAGCATGTGCAGATATGAATACGAACTCTCATAAGGCTCTGAAGCGAACCCGATCTCCCCATTCAAAAAGTGCTTCGCATAATTCGAAATCAAAAAAAGTATCTGTCCAAAAAAAATTCTTTGGGAACATATCTAAGAAAGACTTTTTGCGAAAGGACATTTTGGACAGAGTAGTTTCTGCTACGGTTCTGTCGTCTAAATAGGTTCACTAACCATATTACAGTGGAATTGCAGATCTATATTTTCCGCAGCCACAGACCTATCATACCTTTCTTCACAACTTTCCCCGGATAATATATCACTGCAAGAAACCTGGCTTTCAACCGGCCAGAAGTTTTACCTAAAAAATTATCGGCTATTTCGATTGGACTGACCTAGCAGAGGTAGTGGACTTGCTGTCTTTATAGCAACTAAGTTTAGTCACAAAGTTTAGATCTCTTATCAGTGTGTGACTCCCGATTGTGAAATTTTGATAGTATACATATATTACCCGACAGTTCTCCCTTCTCGTTTGTGAATGCATATTTCCCAGCCGGGGTGCAAGACAAACGAAGGCGAGACGATATGTTCTCTGCCTGCAGAAAGGATATATTAATCACTGGAGACTTCAATTCACATCACGTGGCTTCGGCTTTTAAAACAGATTTAAGCGGAAAACGCTTGTGGGAATGGGCTATCGACAAGAATTTATCTTGTTTAAATTCGCACTCTCCTACCTTTGTCCGATGTCTCTAAATCTGTAATTGACTTGACATTTTCAAGCTCATCTCTAAATTTATGTTCGTGGCAAACTTTACATTGTGCTACTAACCGTGACCACTTGCCTATTAGTTTCGTACTCAACTTTCCAAGAATACTTGTCGCCAAAAAGGCAGGCTCATTCCTCAACTATAGAAAATTTGAAAAAGACTTGAGGGCTACTTTTGATCGCCGCAAGGACATGCAAGGTGACATAGGGCTATGAGTCTGTGTGCAGTGTTAAAAAGATCAGTAAAAGACGCAATTTTTAAATCAAACTCGACCACAAGAGGTTCTTGCAGTCTATAATGGATTGAACATTGCATGAGGAGCTATAGAAAACGTAAAGCTGCATAGAAACAACTGCTGGCCAACCAATGTCCAAAAAATTGGTGTGATTATAAATTCGCAGCAGCAGACTTCAAACGCACAGTAAGTACAGTAAAAGATGACTATAATATGAAACGATATGATTATCTTTCTAGGTCTAAAAACAATAAAGCGCTCTCCAGACTTTTAAGAGCGCTAAATATGTTACCACCCGCTGAAAATATTGACTCTTCCGTTCTTTTATTTCCCGCGACCTCTCTGATTTAGTAGAAAATATTTCGAAAGATCTATGTCAACTATACCACTGTGCATTGTGAACCCAATGGCGGGCGAGGATTTCGAGGAGGTTACTTTAGATGAGCTGGCAGAGATAATAAGCCACTTATCTCCTTCAGCACCTGGACAAGACGGGGTAACAAATGCAATGATAAAAGTATTATTCGAGATTTCTCATCCTGAAGTACTTAATCTGGTGAATTTTTCTTTGACAAAAGCTTGGATACCTGCGGAATGGTAGCTGTCAAAAATGATTCCGCTTCTTAAAAGGCAGGAAACAGGATTTGCCTTAGACAATGTAAAGCTGATATCACTCACGTCTAATCTGCTTAAGCTAATTGAAAGAGTTTTGAATGCCCGCGTAATAAAATATATTGATAATAACGCAATATTAAACCCCAGTCAAATTGGTTTTGGATCTGGTTGCTCCATATGGTGTGCGCATGTTGACTTAGAGAGCCGAACACAACTGGCTAGGCGTCGGCACCAATTCTGTGCATTAGTTACTCTAGATTTGGCTAAAACGTACGATAGGGTTGAGCATTTAATTTTATTAAAACAGATGAAATATCCCCACTTTCCCAACTACATCACTGCGTGGGTGTCGGAGTTCTTAAGAGGGAGAGAATATTACTGCTTTAAAGATTGGTACTCGGCGAATAGATATAAGCAGACACGTGGCGTACCACAGGGGGCTGTCCTGTCGCCAGTTTTATTTAACATCTTCTTAAGCTCCATTCCATCAACTAAGGATACTCAGTTATATGTGTACGTGGACGATATTGCTTTCTTTGCAAGTAATACCGATTTTAAATCCTTATACCAGAGTCTACAAAATTATCTCAATGTGATAGAAAGATGGCTCAAAAACATTCTGATGCTGAACGTAAAGAAAAGTGCGTTTTTTTTTTTTTTTTGCATTCTCGTTTCTGCAGCCTATCAACATCTCGTTAATATATAGTGATGAGCTCATTCCGCAGGCGAATTTCCTTAAATATTTGGGCACCCTGCATATGATACATTAAATTGGAGAAGCCACATTGATGATGTGTACTCCAAGGCAACATGGGCCATGGGGTGGCTACGGAAGCTCGCAAACCGTAGAGCGGGTTTAAGAAGAGATGTGCAAATAATGATATATAAACTTTATGTGCGGCCTATCATGGAATTCGGATGTGTATTATTTACTAGCAGTGCAGCCTATAAAATGAGACCTCTAATACTGCTGGAAAGAGAAGCGTTGCGTTTGTGTATGGGTCGCCCAAAGTTTGTTCCAAACGACGTGTTGTATATGGAAGCTCGCCTACCTTCTCTGCTAAATAGGTTTAAAATTCTTACTGTGCAAGCATTCTTAAAGATATACAGTTCACACCAAAGACTCCCATTTTACGTTTTCATTAAAGAACCAACTTTATTTTTCGAAACACATTGGTCGCGACTACACACCCCGCAAATAATATTTGCACATGCGATGCTACAGCAACTGAATGAAAAAATTAAATATATTGGTTCAATACACAACCTAAAGTCAATGCTTAGCATGCAACTTGATTATACATTTCCTCATAACGCGAAACAATTGGCACATAGGTACCTAAATTACCAGTTAGCAGATTATCCAGCTCACCTAGAGATAAGCAATATCATTGTGACTGATGCATCTGTGTCAAAAGAAAAGGCTGGGGTTGGCATCTTATATCCTTCGTTTGACTTGTTTTTTTTTCAATTCGACTCCCAGATTATACGCCTGCATTCATTGCAGAGTTATTGGCTATTGATCTTGCCCTCAAGCGAATCATCAGCAGTTATCATTAGAGATTTGTTATCGGTATGTAATGCACTTTCTGTGGTAACAAATGCAGAGCTGAAGAATACGTTTCGGCATTTAGTACCGAATAACGTAAAAAAAATTTCATTTGCTCTGGGTACCTGGCCAGCTCGGATTACATTTGAACGAAATGGCAGACTCTTTAGCAGCAGTATCCCGTAGTGGGCCCACCATTCCAGTTTTGCCAGATACAGCTTACGTGACCGCGCTGAGGTTCCGAAATGCTTGTTTGCAATAAGGAATAGGTAATTTGGGTAATTTTAAAGATTTCGAGCATTTAAGGTATTGATGGAATAAACTGTGGTGTGTATCTCGCCAGTTAGAGGTCATTTATACCAGATTGCGCTGTGCAGTTCCACAACTAAATTATTACCTTAACAAAGCTCGACTCACGGCGTCACTGCTGTGCATTTTTTGCAACGAAATTTAAACAATTGAACATAGCTTTTTATTCTGTCGTCGTTACTCTTATCAGAGAAAAATATTTTTAGTAGCCCCATTACAAAAGCTAGGAATACAAGTAAATGTACCGGTACTTTTCCCCGCATGTCGCGGAATTGAATCCCGGCTGCGGCGGCTGCATTTCCGATGGAGGCGGAAATGTTGTAGGCCCGTGTGCTCAGATTTGGATGCACATAAAGAACCCCAGGTGGTCAAAATTTTCGGAGCCCTCCACTACGGCGGCTCTCATAATCAAATCGTGGTTTTGGGACGTTAAACCCAACAAATAAATCATCAACCAGTACTTTTATCACTTGGCGGCACTTCATTTGGTTACTACCACAGGGATATATGCTCCACTGTGTTTAACTACATCAATGCAACTAAAAGATTACCGTGCTAGTGAATCCTAACCTTTTCAGATCTTTAGTTTATAATTCGTAGCGATGTCTTTCAGGAACAAGAGATGGTTTGACCGCTTGCTAAGCAACCATTTTTGTTTATTGGCAGTATTATCTCTAAACTAATTTTCCATATTGGCTTTAATTTCATTTCAGTTTCATTTAAGTATCCTGCCGCACGGTTCTTGGCCCAACTTCCTCTGTGAGTGAGCGCCATCCATTTGAGGTCATCAGCATCAGCATCAACCCCGGTTTGTTCTCTGACCTACTCTGCTCTCTTCTTGTCTCTTGAGGTTACACCTATCATTTTCCTTTCCATCGCTCGCTACGTCGTCCTGAATTAAGCTGAGCTCTGTAAGCCTCGAGGTTTCAGTTCCCTAGGTAAGTACTGGCAAGATGCAGCTGTTATATACCTTCCTCTTGAGGGTTAGTGGCAGATTACTATTCATGTTTTGAGAATGCTCGCCGAATGTAATCCACCCCATTCTTATTCTTCTAGGCTATAGCACTCTCATGGTTCGGCTCCGCAGTATACTTGTCCTAAATACACATATTCCTTTACAACTTCCCGCGTCTCTCCATTTATCACCTATCGCAAAGTGCTCTTTTCTGAAGATACAGTTGCACATCACTTTAGTTTTGTGCATATTAATTTTCCGTCCTACTTTTCTGCTTTCCCTGTCCAGCTGAGGTGTAACTGAGGTGAATTATGAGGTGTAACTCGTCCTCTGAGTGATTCATCAAGGCAACGTCATCAGCGAATCGTAGGTTACCAAGGTACTTTCCATTAACTCTCATCCCTAACACTTCGCAATCTATGGTCCCGAAAACCTCTTGTAAACACCGTGGAATGGCATTGGCGAGATCGTGTATCCTTCCTTACACCCTTCTTTATTAGGATTATGTCGCTTTCTTTATGGAGAACTATGGTGGCTGTGGATCCACTGTAGATTTCTTCCAGTATGTTTATGTAGGGTTCTTCGATGCCCTGATTCCGTGGTGTTTGGATTACTGCTTATGTCTCGACTGAGTCAAACGCCTTCTCGTAATTTATAAAAGCTATATATCGCGGTTGGTTGTATTCCGCGCATTTCTCTAGTACTTGATCAATAGTATGAATATGGTCTATTGTGGAGTAGTTTGTACCAAATCCTGCTTCATCGTTTTCTGGCAGGATGGAGCAGGATGAAGGCAGTCGCCGCCTCCTTCTGCCCTGCGCAATATGTCCGCTGCGGCTTCACTTTGATATTTGGGCGGGTATGCGGGACCATAGAGTTTCCCACAATACTTACTAGAGGGAACTCTGGCGCTAGTGTCTATGGGAGCTGCAATGCACGGCGCTTCAGGGAGCATGGGAATCACGGAGGAAGGAAAGGTAAGGAGAGGGTATGCCCAGCCGGCGCAGGACGTGAAAAATGTGGCGGAAATTACGTCACGCGCGGCCATATTCACTAGGCACAATGGCGGCGTTTTGTTATTGTCGAGGTAGTGCGGTGCGGCACCGTTCAGGCGGTCCAGCGGCGGTGTGCGCGTTTTCATGGGCCTCGCACCTAACCGTGGCGTACTGCAGGTGTTCGACAGCATCCATTCTTTGTGCCGCATTGTTAGCTACGCGATTTTCCTCCGGTGGTGGTTGTAACCAGGGAACTAGCGCGCGTATACGTACTCCGAATTTGCAGCGTCTGTCAAAATTATGCTGAAAAGCCATCATAGACGATAACGACTGTGCTCAAGAATTCGTTCAATGAATGCCTTGCAGGTTAGTGAAAGTTATGCGGTGTTGCTTCTTATGACAACGGACGATGCATTTGCGTTCCACAGGCCCTTATTAAGACTGTAATCTAATCTTGTTTTTCATGTTCCTGTACAGTTACCGGTTGGCGGTAGGCGCTGAGCTCTGTTCCAGATAAGGAAGACAGAAACAAGCGCCTTCTCTTTATTTTCCTCTAATGACTAGCCACTTATCCCAGAGACATCTTCCCTCGCATTTGGCTGGCTTTCCCTGCCGTCCTTGGCGGCTGAGTCGACGCGTGAAGCTTCCCGCAGACCTTTTCTCACGCATTCCTTTGGCTAATTCGCCTTTCGCCCTAACGCGATCCTGGTCTCCGTTCTCCGTAGCTACTAGTGCGCATGAATCACACTGGAGACGTGTTCCCACGCACTTTCGGGTGGTCTTCGCTGCTTTCGTCCTAATGAAATCATGGTCTTTGAGATATCCGTAGGAACCAGTGCGCGTCGGACAAAAGAGGGGCGAAAACAAAGAGGCTGGCACATACTCAACGGGCTGCCACGCACGCAATTAAGCTCCACCGACGCCGACTTTACTGGCATAATTACGGACCTCCGGGTTTATTGCAGGGAAGACTTTTTTTTTCTTTTTTCATCGTTTTGTCTAGCCCACAGACTGACCGAAAATTTCATAAAACCTAAAGAGAAGCGCAAAAGGGGAAAAAAGTGATCTGAAAGAAGCTGTACAAATTTTGGTGCCTGGTTCGTCGCGCGGCAATGTCCGAAATATAATCTTTACTTTCACAGAGAACACATCAAATAAAAAAGCTTAACGTGCAACTTGCCGTGTTTATCGTTAACGCCGGCAGTGCAAGAGTACAACAGCCATACGCAGAGATTTCGTCAACCGTACCGCGGCAAGACAGCGTGTTGAAATCCGTTTCGTTGGTTTCGGATAGTACCGACGCACGCGGCGCGCAGGCCACGTGCTTTTTGAGACATAGAGGGAGTCGCGTCTTCTGCTTCGCATTCACATGTAAACAAGAGAGGAGAATTTGCCTAGTCAATATGGCCGACTTCCGGTTTCATCGCGGCTTCACAACGAGTGACGTCAGGGCCTCTCCCATCATTCCCATGGTCGCTGAACAATCGCAGCGCCAGAGTGCCCTCTAGTTAATTTTGAGAAACTCTATGTGCGGGACCACTACTCCAGTAGTTTTAGTATACTCAGAGAGCCTCCTTGGCAGAGATCACGGAGGAAGGAAAGGTGGCGGAGGTCGGTACTGTAGAACACTGTACCGGAAGCGAACGAGCACATCGAGGCACTCTAAGCTCGCGTAGACCCTAGCGCCACATTACCCTCTAGGTGTTATTGTATGAAACTTCATGGGTTACCGCGGCTTACATGAGCATAGAGTTTAAGTTTAGGAAACTATATGGGTTTGAGGAACACAATTCTAGTGCTGGGAGCACGCTAAAAATGGCCGGCAATCTCGCCATTTATAGCGCGCTTTCAGAGCGAAAAATGGTGGGATCGCCGGCCGTTTTGAATCCTGCTAGATACCTGCGATATAAATCACTAAAGGTGACAGTAATTCGTACATGAATGGCGTTATAGGTCGCAACTTGCTACTAGTGGGTACATAGCTACTCGTTGCCGAAAAAATTTTGACATGAGTAAATTTGATGTCAGTGCTTCTTTAAATCTTGGAACCCTTGAGACTGTTTTGGACCGCTCACAGTGATGCCAGTAGGCCACCATGGTCAATTGCTCACGTGATCATTCGCATAGTCACGTTGGTTTTTGTTATAGTGAACTAGAAGTACTCTAGTGGCACGACCGCCAGGCCACGCCGCCTCTCTTTGCGGTCGGAAATACCACGGACCGCCGCTAGGGTTTCTCGTGGCGCTACTGCGCCTTTTCCTAGGCGAGGCGCGGTCACTTGGTGATTCAGCGCGTTAGTTCAGCACGTCTGCCGGTATCCTGCGCATCGCTTTGTCTGCAGCTACTGTACTGCACGTGTACCGGTATACTCTGCTCTGCATTTTCTCGCACGGACCGTTGTGGAGCAGCTGTCTTTACCTGTTCAGGTATTCCGTACCAACAAACATGTAGCTCGTGACATGTCGAAGCGGAGGACGGATTCACACTGTTTTGCTCCGGGTTGCCGAAGCGGCTACCCGGGCGCCCCGAAGGCATCGTTGTTTGCAGCTCCTAGAGAAGACGATCTCCGCAGAAAGTGGGAGCGTAACCTCCGGAGGGATGACAAGCCTCTGACCGAAACATCAGCGGTGTGCGAACATCACTTCGAGCCAAGATATATTCTGCGCGAATATGTGCACGTGATAAATGGCTGTGAAGTGCGCACTCCCCGAGGAAAACCGTCATTGGTGCCTGATGCCGTGCCAACGCTTTTGCCAGGTTGTCCAGCGTACCTTTCCGTCGCTGCGCCCAAGCAAAGACCCGAGAGAAGGAAAGCAGCCAAACCTCCTGAAGGCGCAAGCAGAAAACGGCGCAGGCCTGATGCACCTGACTAAGTGTGCGACGGCGGTGAAATGGAAGGCATGGACTTTAATGCTGCCACTAGTGCGCGACTTTCAATTGAAGCTATTCGCACACTTGAAGTTCCTGCAAACTACTGGTGTCGTATAGAAGCAGTTGGCCACTGCGATCTAATATTTGTGACGACAGTGATAAGCAAGCGTACAAAACTGGATATTTTTCATGAAAAAGCTGTGTGCTTTGTGTCCACAGAAGGAAAAATTGTAGCCCAAGTCTTCTATCAAGGTGTTTTGTGTCAAGAGAAACCCGTGCAATCCCTTGCTGAGGCCACATCCGTATTGGAAGAAGCTCAAGAAAGCCCTGTCTGCAAGGGAGCAATGTGTAAACAAGAATTCAAGCCGCTTTCCTCTCGGCTGACCGCACATCATCGAGCTGAAGCAAACACTGCTGGACGATCCGTGATCAGCGTACGCTGCTTCGGAAAAGTTTCTTCTGAAGGTAAGTAGACGTAAAGTGCATTAGGATGCCCATAACATTACCACATTGCCTCAGGTATTGAGGGGTGTGATTTTAACGTATGCATTGTTTGTTCATTTGCAGGCTCAAGTTGTGCAGAATGCAAGTCCCTTAGGAAAGCGTTACTGACAAGAAAGTCGTACATTAACTGTCGTGTACACCTGCCTGTAAAGAAAACCCTTTCTTCACGACTGACGCAACAAAAGAAGAAGACAGCACGTCTTCAAAATCAGGCATGTGTGCTTAAGAAAAAGTTGAGTGTCATGCTTGCCAAGAATGTGGCAATCGCAGAAGAAGATTTCAATGCAAAAGTAGCTCTCCTACCAGAGAAGCAGCGTGAGGCAACTCTCCACATATTCAAAGCTTCTTCATGGAAGAGTACTAAAGGCATGATATTTTCAAATGAGTGGGTGCTCGAATGTTTGATTATGAAGCTGAAAAGTGCAAGGTTGTATGAGCACTTGAGAAAAGAAAAAATCTTAGTTCTCCCCAGTAAGACTACGCTTCGCAAATATTTAAAATGCTACAGAACTGGGTTTGGATTTAGCAATAAAATCTTTGATGTGCTGAAGCAAAAGACTTGCACTATGGACGAGTTTTTATGCCATGGAGGACTCATCGTGGATGAACTGAAACTCTCGGAGCACCTCTCAGTGAACAGTGAAGGCCGCATTGATGGCTTCGTTGACTTGGGACAGTTTACGTCTGACAAAGATAAGCACAGTGTCTGTGATCACGGTATGGTGATAATTTTTGTGCCCTTTGTTGGCAAATGGACGCAAATACTCGCTGCATTTGCGACTCATGGAAACATAAATGGGAACCTGCTGACGAAGATAATGCTTGAAGCCGTCATTTTAGCTGAGAAGGCCGTACTCAAGGTTGATTTCATTACGTCTGATGGTGCCACTTGGAATCGGAAAATGTGGTCTGTGATGGGCATCAAAGCATCACTGACAGAAACGAAATGCAGCACATTGCATCCAGTGGACCCAACGCGCAAACTCCATTTTCTGTCGGACTTTCCTCACTTAATTAAGTGCCTGAGGAATGGACTACTAAGGTCGGACTACGAAACACCTGAGGGCCGGGTAAGTTGTTTTTGATCACCAAGCATGCTGTACAACTTTATTGATACAATCTGTTTGTTTCTAACAGTTTCTCACTTTGGTATTCCTTTCAGGTATCTTTACAATTCGTACGCAAAGCTTTGGAACTGGATGGTTGTAGTGTCACATTGCAGGCAATGCATGGAATCACCGGAAGCCACACGAACCCCAACAATTTTGAAAAGATGAGAGTATCTTTAGCTATTGGTATTATGTGACATTTTCAGCTTTTCGGAGAAAAAGTGATTCATGGTCTGCAGCTGTACAAGTCAGGAATTGAAGATACCTGTGGTGACATCACAGCTACACTAAAGTTTTTCAAGTAAGTGTCATCACATTGTGGTTTTATTGCGATTGCACCTTTCACCTTGCATATGACAGTCTGACTCTTGCTCACAAACACAGATTCATCCTGCTTTTGTTCATTTCACAGGATCATCCATGACCTTGTGCAAATGATGACTTCACGATTTCCAGCTGAAGCGCTGCGCCCAAGTTCAGCAAGTGTTGAGAAGCTGCGATCGTTTCAGGAGTATCTTTCATCATGGGAAGACCACACGAAGGGGCAGAAAGGATTCCTGAGCCAGTCAACAGCAGCTGGGCTGCGAGTGACAGTGTCAAGTGTGCTTTCTTTGCTTCAGTATCTCACTGAGAAACTAGGCTACAGGTACCTAATGACATCTAGAGTAAGCCAAGATCCTGTTGAGCATGTTTTTGGCATTGTCAGGCAGTCGTCTGGATGTAACACGCACCCAACACCACAGCAGTTTATTAGCACTATCAACTGCTTGAGCTTCAACAATCTTGCTCACTCAGCTTCAAAGGGAAACTGTGAGCCTGCAGTGCTCCATGCCCTTCTACCCGCAAATTCAGGTGCTGAAAATGTTCCATCTGGTAAACAGCGCTTAATGGACAAGTTTATAAACAGTGACAATGTAGCTGCCGTGCAGAGCTCGCTCCCACAGAGTGCGCCAGACCATGCGTCATGCATTATATCTGCCAGTGACAACCGGCTAACATTTTATATAGCAGGATATGTAGCTAGGAAATGCCTACTGAAGTCTGGCTGCGAAGAGTGCCGTAAACTTCTTCTAATGCAAAAGGAGTCTGCTGAAAGTCTCAAACACCTTGCGCAATTGACACACATGAAAGACAGAGGTGGCCTGCTTTATCCGTCTAGCCTGTTGTTTAAGTTTGTTCATGATTTAGAAAAAGCCTTCACAACGTGTTTCAGTTTGCTGGAGCTGCACGCTGATAGCATACTCGACATTTTAAGCGAAGTTAAGGCAAAGCAAAAAAATGGGCTTGGTTGTCGTGACCATTCTGAAGGCATTGCAGCTGAGGTCATCGTTTTTTACATCACTACTCGTCTGCATTTCCTAACTAAAAGCGTGAACCAGAATAGTGCTAAAAAACGAGAATCAGCCAAGCACCTAAAGCTCAGTAGATGTTAAGTTCTGCACATGTCCATCTCACGTGTCTTCTTTTTTGCGAATCCTCGTAATAGTTTTGAAAAGCTGTTAAACTAGTGAAATTTATTTTGTTATTTTGTATTTTTTTGTACTCTTCCAACCATCACAATAATTAAAAAGATGTTCCTGTTTTCATTTTCGATGCTGAGCACTGTGTCCTTACCATGACATTCTATGTAATAAGCCAGCACCAAAACTATAGTGGAAGCGCGCCGTAAGCTTGTGATGGTGATGAGCAATCGCTTTGTAGCGAATGTTATTAGCGCGTGTGGTAAATATGAATATATATATATATATATATTCTTGGCCAAACTATGTATATACAAACCGCTGAGCCACGCAATAACTAACCTAGCAATTTTACGTTTGCATGAGCCAGGAAGCAAACACGCGCGTTAGAATTGACCATAGCTGCAACTCAGAAGGAGCCAGCGACGGCCGGTCAACGCAGCCGAAGCTCCTAGGAAATGGAGCAGTGGCGCCACCTCGCGCCATCCGTGTGAAAGGCTGGCGCCAGAGCCTGGCCGGTCGCACCACTAGAGTACTTCTAGTTCACTATAGTTTTTGTTTTGGCGGGCAGATTTGTTTACGACACCTTTCCTTCCTCCGTGGTTTACGACGAGCGGCGAGGTACCGTTTGGCGGCGTGCTTTGGCGGTGACAGCTTCCAAGTTGACAACGCACCATGTTCGTCTACGTGGAGTACACGCCTTCACTGAAGACTGGCGTTGTGGAACACACGCGTATTCACTGCTCTCCCATGGAACCTTTCAATCCAAAGGACGTGAATGACTTCAGCCGCTCGAAGACTTATTATGTTCGGTCGTGCCACAAAGACAGGCTCTACGAAGCGATCAAAGTCATCCACATTACGGGTAAGCCAACAAATGTACATTCTGGCCTATATTCCTTTCTCTCGTACCCTCTATTAAGCGATCTTCGTCCATAAGTCTAATGTCTGGCGTGGTAGAGCCTGTGGTGCAGTGCCAATCAAGATTCAGACTGATCGGAATCTGATTTCTCAGCAGAGCTCCTTTTAGCAGCTCCTGTAAAGGAAACGATCACGATAAAGAAATTCGATCTGGGCTGGGAACGATCGCACTAAAATGTAACCGTGTGACAGTGGTATGCTGGTGCCACTTGAAGAAGTAGTCGGCTCGCAGGGCATAGCGCACAAACTGCTTAGATATCGTTAAGTAATGATTCGCGGGAGCCATATTAGGCAATCAGAAAGTGAGCAAGAAAAGCACTCGTCGTCGCAAGTTCTAAGGAAAGTTCAGCCTTGTTTACTAACAGCTTTTCTTGCCAGCCCTGTGGAAATGTTCGTGCATGTGTGTGCATATGTGTACGCTTAAAATACAATTCAATTTTATTCAATATTTCTCAAGTGTTTGGCGCCCACAAACAGAAAGAAATTTTATGCATGAGTATACATAAGGAAAAACTGGTTTGCAAAGCAAAATGACAAACCTACTCATGACTACAAAACAGTGCAACCAAAAACACAAGTGTCTGCATCAAGGAAGATACACAAACGTACAACAATGCTACGAGGCATTCACTGTGTCACCGGTGAAAAAAATAACACGATTAATGCATTAAACTAAAATATGAATCGTTGCAGAGTTGTACATATATGCTTCCCAGCTCATTCAAAGATGCCAAAGCTAAATCAGTACCAATTCTCTGCTGGCCCGTTTAATAATTTTTGTAATCTCTAGTATTTGCTTTCCACAAGCTGTGCCATATTAGCAAGATAATAGATGGTAGCATAGACAAAGGATGTGGACAAAACAAGACATGTTCAACACAACACAGCACTACCCAGCACACTTTCCATTTCTCATATGGTGTGTGCAGTGTTTAGGGATTTTTTTTTTCAGCCTCGCAATCGACTTCAGGAGAAAACTTTTGTTGTTTGTTTCCAGCTGATGTTGTCAAAGTAATCTGAAATGGCATATGCAGTTTACGTTTACACTTTTAAGCTTTTTGAACATGCCTCGTATGTGACTTCACTAAGGAGCTTTATAAACTGTGCATATCCTTTGAAGTGAAATAAGTCACAAATATTTCTTTTTCTTGCCGGCTTTAAAGAAAAAAGAGCGTTGTGTAAAAATATTATCTGACAGTTTTTTGAATGCCAAGCATTTCTCAGCGAACTTCGGCGACTTTATTTATACCAAAATTGGTATGGCATAACATGAAATCATGACATGTATATCATGAACATCATGATTTACATTTCATGGTTTTGCTGTTTTCGCAGTGGTTTCGTTCACATGACATGTTGCAAAACTGGTATGGTATGGCATGACAGCATGGCGAACGTAAGTGACAGGCCCTAATGTGAAAATCATGACATGCATGTCTTGAAAGTCATGACTACACGCCACGCTCAAGATGCGCTCGCGGTCGTTTCGCTAGCTTCACGTATACCAAATTTAGTATTACGGGACGTGAATGAATGACGAAGGTATATGACCGGTGCAAACATGATAATCATGACATGGATGTTATGTAAAACGTGACTACATGCTACATTCATAGCGCCCTCGCGGCCGTTTCGGTAGCTTCACATAACAAACTTGGTATTACGTGACGTGAATAAATGACGAAGGTAAATGACACGTCCAAGCATGATAATCATGACATGCGTGTCATGTAAAACATGACTACGTGCTATGCTCATAGCGTGCTCACAGCCGTTTCGGTAGCTTCGCATATACCAAACTTGGTATTATGTGACATTAATACGCGACAAACTCTAATTTCAGGTGCAAACATGATAATCATGACATGGAAGTCATGTACGGCACAATTTATGTCCACCTAGTAACACTGTGGTAACTTTAAAGTGGCATATCGACCTTCTTCATTCGTGCTTTGCACACCATTGACTCCCTCTGTACGTGGGATCTGACATTTTTTTTTTTTTTTTACAACAAATTAACGTGAGCATTCCAGGACCGATTATTAGAGAGAAATATACCCTGGAGTTTGAAAACTTTCTATAACTTCTATTTTGGAATTGTTCAGCAGTAATTGCTAAACTGCACAGAGTTGTTTCACAGGTCAACAAAGCAGTTCTAATTTTGGTAATGTGTAGCTTTAGTTGATTATTTGTGGTCTACAAGTAAATTTAATGAAGTATCTTGCTTGCTCTACTTGATGGACATGCAACATGCTAGCCAGCAAGACGCAGGCTAGTATCATAGTGTACAGAATATGTTTCGTTCTATGATCAATGGTAATAGTGTTTCTATGTAAAGAACAAAGGAGTACCCAGAGTGCTTCCCTATGAATGATGTAAATTAACATATTTGGAGAAAAGTGACCACTGCCCATGACAGACTGTGATCTACGGTTTAGGTACGATAAAAAAAGCAAGGGTTTTCCTTTTTGTGCTATAGTTCTATATTTTAATAATTATAAAGTGTTAACAAGATCTTCATAGTAGATCTTTCATAAAATCCAGTTGACAAGGAACGATTGTTGAGTTTCAAACATTTCAAGTATTATTTTTTTCTTGGTCGAGCAGTTCCACCTTAATAGACCATTATTTTTATGAAGCCATTCTGGGAGTCAGAATGTTAAAATATCAAATGATTGGCACTGAATATGGTAAAATGATTTTTTCCAAGTCCTCCGAAAAGACTGGTGGACTGGAGATGGGACTGTAGTTTGCGAGATTATTTTTATCACCTTTCTTGTAAATTGCTGTAATATTAATGATTTCCATCTTATGAGTAAATGCAACACATGAAAAGAAGCTGTTAATTAACTGCATTGAGCAATGTAAGATTAAGTTGAGTACTAATTGCAATCAACACTTTTGGGACATAATATTGTCTTCAATGAGGTGAGTGTTTGGGTATGTTGCATTTGATTAAGATGAACACATCCCTTACACTGTTGAACTTTGAGCTGTGAAGATGCAGCTTTTCTTTGATCGACAAGCAACAGTGCAAGGCACCTTTTTTTTTATCCTTTTATTTCCTGATGTGCCTGCATGTTGGAAGTTGTGTACCTTCAGTGGCTTTCCAGTTTTTGCCTCAGCGAATTGCACACCATCCACGCTTGGTTGTACTGGCTTTACGCTGTGCATGTGAATATTGTACTGTGCATTTTCATAATTTGTAGGAATAGACTGGCAGGCCAGTTAACTCACGCTTGTTGGCAGCAGAACAGGGCAGCCAAAAAGATTAAGGCAGCTTCACACTTGTAGGGAATAAATGGGGACAAGAAACAGTGAAAACTAAATCAAGGATGAAGAAGGCTCGATGATTTGCACACTGACGATAGTGCCTGATGGTGATGCTTTAAATATGGCTCATACCCACTCAAGGAGATTGGCCAAGAAGTGATTACATAAGTTAGACATTTTCGATATTGAATACTTATGAGAAAAATAATGTGCATAAAACGAAAATAGTGCAATAAGTGTTGTTCTCCCATTTAGACCAGACAGAATAGGTAGTCATTATTTTGACAATAACTGACATGCTTAAAGGAGCCCTGACAAGCTTTTTGAGCATGGTTAGAAAACGCTGCCAATCAGTAGTAGGGGCTCCCAAGAACATGCAAGCCAAATGTTATAGCGCAGCACGCGGCCTGGAATTCATAATAAATTATCAAAGTCAGCTAAAAATTGCTTTCTTTTCCCTCAACAAATGGCAGAAGATGCTCAAAAATCACACTTATATTGCCGATCTATCAGCCATTGGCTTATTTAAACATGGCGCGCTTGCTTTTTGCAGTGATCACCGCGAGAGGCCATCACTTGTCCACGTGTCCACGGGATCACACTGTAAAAGCCATTTATTCAAAGAAATGAAAAGATAAAGGGGCTCAAGGTCATGAGGCATGCGTGACGTTTTTCGTTTGCCCTTCCCATCCCTCCCTGCTTAGCTTCCAGTGCTTTCGTCGACACGAGAGAAGAGAGAATGCGATTGCAGCGTGTGACAAATCTTTGTAACTCCGCTCGTAGTGGACGGATTCTTAAAAATTTTGCGGCGTTGGTTTTGTGAAGCAATACACTTTTCCAGTTAATTAATTCCATGGTTACTCAGAAAAGTTTTTCAGGACCCCTTTAAAAATAATTAATACAGGGTTCGTATAGGTCCTTGAAACCCTTGATTTTGAAAAATGTATTTTCAAGGCCCTTCATGGTCCTGCAGTTTTTTGCCATCCTTTAAAATTCTTGAATTTCGTGAGCAGTGCACTCTCATATTGGCATCGCGACCTCCTAAATGTGGTAGATTGGCATCTCAAACTCCCCATTTCTAAAGCAGTAATGCAGTGTGGGTGCACATGATCTCATTTTGCAAAAATGCATCTGAAATTAGAATGTCACATGAAGAAGGGCAAGCAACTCCATAGATGCAACGCGCTGCCAAGCACAAAGGACACACGAAGAAAAAGCGCTAAGGATGAGTGCTGATGAAGAACTGTCGCAGCTCGACACTGGAAGCGTGCTGCTTAAACACCAAAAAGGATGCTACAAAAGAGCATCACAAAGTGAGCGTAAATAACCACTGCCACAGTTGCTACTTCCTGGTTAGTGAGCAACATGCTGCAAGTGTCAACTGTACACAAGCCAACACTCTTAATGGGGTGGTGCCATCTAATTTCAAGGCTGTAGCAAGCATCGTGTGGGTTTTATCTATACAAGCAAGAACACTTCACATGAAATGTAGGACTTTGGAAACGTTTAGAATATGTTTTAAGTCACTTCTCTAGTGTACCCAATTGCTCATTCTCCTAATCGAGGCTCATCACGAGCACGTCCAATACTGACATGGCTCTATAGGAAGGGCAACGAAAGTTGTAGTGATGTTACATCAGATCTCTAGTGAGGCAGTGACCTCCAGACTTCAGCCTCGTACATACGAGCAAAGCATCACAGCTGCTGCAGCTAGCGGCGCGTTTGTTTTGCAGGTGCTTGTGTGGCACATGTGTGCGAGAGAAGACAATACTCAGCATGACTCGTGCAGCTTTGTGATCTCGTGGCTAAGTCGGCTACATTGTACATACCTGCGCAACTTGGCGCCCACAAACAGGAACTGAAAATCGTTCACATCAATAAGGCAAAAATATATAGCGAGAATAAATTAAGCTTGGTGCGTGTATCATGCTTGTTGGAGCTACCCTATTATCAAAGCTTGCAGCAAAGAGTGTGCAAGCCATGTGGCACCATCCCTTTAAGGCCTGCCTACACACGTACATATACGCGTTGAAGCCCGTCAGCACGTAACTTTCTGGCATGGCGCGTGCCCCCTCCCTAGGAGAGGAAGAGGGTGGGAGAAGTTGTTAAGACTAGATTTTTTTGTTATTATTGGGATATCTATATACTTATTGTAAGTGCAATAAAATTCATCATTTTTTTTATTTACGAGTGAAAAATTCCAGCTTAGCATGCCACTTTGAGTCCTTGATAAACTTGCTACAGGTCTTGGGATGCCTTTGAATATCCTTGAATTTTCTTTTTGGCAACCTGTACGAACCCTGGAATACTAATATTAATCATGGTAAAAAAGTTAACCCTCTACCTTTTTGTATGTTAAACTGTTCCTGCACTAATGAGACAATTAGCCAGTGCCTTCATCGTTTTTGTTTTCAGTTTTCGTTGGTTTGTTGCATCTGAACATGAACCAAGCAGGCCAGCTTTTCAGACTTCTCAAGCATAAAGGCCAAACCCCATAAATGCGAAAATTCACGCGACAGCGACGAGTGATGCTATGAGCGACAACTCAGGGCGTTCGCGTGGTGGTGGTTATCGCGTGATCACTCGATTCTCTAGATTTAGAAACCTTCACCCATTGTCCGGAAGTGCTGTGCTAAAAGCGCCGGAACAGGATGTACATGACTGACGTACTGCCGGTCCTCTCCATGTGCCGCGAAAACACCACCCCCTCTCATGCTCCCTAGCTCCTAGTACTCCGCCCGAGTCGCGTGTGCACAATAAAAAAATAACATCATGTTTATGCACGTTGATATGAAAGAAGTGCTGCAAGGCAATGATAAACCCCTTCCATCACATTATACAGCAACACATTTTATTTTTACATTACATTCCATTTTAGAAAATTCTCCTTCACAATTCCATAATCAATACGCTTACAGGAAAAAGACATTTGGTAAGGGAAAACATGCGAAAAAAAAATGTGCTTGCCAACATCATCTTGGAATTCCAACACTAAATGCAGTGATGTAAATTTGGATTGAATAGTATTTTCTTAGTCCTACATCGTTCCTTATCAGTAAAAAGGCCCCCTGAGGGGGCCATACAATTAATGTACAAAGTGTAAGGTATTTTCATTGATAATGTGTGACCACAATACAAAAAACATACTTTGAGATCCATGACATCACGCACTGTGATTATTCTGCAAAATTGAAAAACGAGAGTTTGACTTTGATATTTACTTGTATTAATCTACCGATGATTGTGAAACTGACAGCATAAGAGTCTGCAGAGCACAATTTGTCAATCTAAACCGATTCATTGTTTTGGTGTGTCCTTTTAATGTGTCAGGATGCACTTGCTCTATGGCTTTGACTCTGTGACACAAAAAAATCGAGCCATGAAAGTTTTGACATTTTCTGTTCACAATTTATGTTTAGGGCATAGTCTATATTTGAAAACCTATATCATCATTTATTCTTGGAGAAAAAAAAATGCATGCGTACAGCATGCAGCTATTTCCTTTCTCCTTTAATGAATATAGCTCATATTTATCAGCTTTCCTACTGTTCTCTGCGTGATGTTGTCATTTTCATGTCTGGTGCATTAATAACTCTTCTTGTGCCATGCAGAAACACTGGAGGAAATGGCCATTTTCAGGGCTACGAGGCCTCGGAGGCAAGCGGATCCAGAAAGAAACGACAGTAATATGGTACTTGTTGCAACAAACGACATTAGTATAATGGAAACAGTTCACACCAAAATGGGAAGGAAATCAAACTGCCGCATTGTAAATTGTATAGTGGCACAATTTACAACGCGGCAATTCATGCCTGAGAGGCTTGGCACGAATTTTTTCTTTTTTTCTGCCATTTCCTATGATGGTTCGGTGTTGACTGAATGGTGCTTAGCCTTGAAACTGGCAGTGGTAACATAAAAGAATTCTCCGATAGGGGGGGTGTAAGGCTCATTTACTGGGGAGAGTGGGTGCAAGAGAGGAAAGGGGAAAAGCGCTCTGACCTTCTCCTCGTTGGCCTCCACAGGAGTGCCAGAAGGCTTGACCCAGCCTTCATAAGTGCCACTGGAAGACCTTTCACGTTGTAGTTACTCTCTAGAAAAAATATCCTGGCACCCTTTTTCTTACATTTACTGATGCTCCAAAAGCGAAACGGGGCACACGAGCTGAAGCCGAAGGACTCAAAGCTGCATGCCAGTGCAGTTCCTTGGTTCTTCGTTTATAAATAGAAATGATGCAACTAACTTCTGGCACGTTGCCATTTATAAATAAAGAACAACTTCTCTGATAGCGCATGCTGGCATGCAGTTTTATGTACTTTAGTCTCGGTTCGTGTGCCCTGTTTTTCTTTTGGAGTAACTGTGCTTGTGTATGAGAAGGCATGGCTAGACAACAGACACACAATGTCCACCATGCTGGTGGGGGGGTTACGGTGCTCGATTGCTGACCGGAAAGTTACAGGATTGTTCTCGGCCGCGGTGTTTGCATTTCAGTGGGGGCAAAATAGTAGAGGTCCGTGTCCTGTGCGATGTCAGTTCAGAATAAAGAACACCATACCGTCAAAATTTCTGGAGCTCTTCACTATGGCTTCCCTCATTATCATATTGTGGTTTTGGGACATCAAACTCCATATACTATTATTAATATTAACATATATACATTGAAATTATGAATGAGAACGAGATAAGAAAAAAAACGCCCTGCCTACCTCTCCGTTATCCTGCTATGCAGTTCTACTTTGTGAGTTTATGAGTTTCAGTGACGAAACAAACATTGAGCAAAACGTATGCCTGGCATACTAAAAAATAAATAAAACTAGCACTATCCACTTTATTGGGTATGTATGGGAATGAAACGTTGGAGCGTCCGTCGGTACGCTTTTCATCAGGAACACTCTTTCCTGCCTGTTTGACATCACGTGCTACGTGACGGAAAACAGGCAGGAAAAAAAGTGTTCCACACTTGCCGTCATGGCTACAAGTAGCGCTAACTGACGCACCCACGTTTCATTCACATACATGCCCAATAAAGTGGTTGGGGGACAGCTGCCGTTGGAGCTCAGTTGGTAGAGCACCCAATGCGTTATTTAAAGGTCACAGGTTCAGTTCCTGCCCACAACAAGTTACCTTTTCGCCCACTTTTCATTTTTCACAAATTTTACATTGCAGTTACTTGTTATAACATCCCCTACACTTTCCTTGGCGTTACTGACTCAATAACACTGTGTTTAACAAAGAAAATGAACCCTAAATGTACACTTCTTTGTTTCTTGTGGTAAAGGTTTCACCCAACTATAGCATGAAGCAGCATTTTCAATCTCCTTTTAAAGGCCAACTGAAATAAAATTTGTTTTGGTTGAATCGATAGGCTGTACTTACAGGTAACCTTGCTTGGCAAACACTCTTAGGCAGGCTGATGTGCATGTTGTTTATTGGATGTGCATGTTGTACTTTGTCGAGTACGTCACATAATACCTACATCTTGTTTCCGGTGTATATAGCACAAGCTCTAACACATTCCTTTCAACATAATTTAAATTTTGTGCAGCCACTCAAGCACAGCTCCTCATCTCAGCAGTCTGGTGTCGCTTCTAGTAGCTAATGGGATCGCTAATGCTAGGACTTATTCATTATTAAATTTTAAAAACCTGAACAGTTATTATACTGAATAAATATGCCTGCCCATACAACTCTTTGCAAGGTGTACTCAATCACGACTAAAAGGCATAATCTTAGCATAGGCTGCTCTATGTAAAAATAATTGTTTTTGCTCACTTGTGGAACTGTCAGGCTGTCCCTGTCGCTAAGGTGTCAATTCTAAACTTGATGGTGCAGGTTTGATACACAACCGTGTTGGCTGCATTTGAACGTGGGTGAAATGCAAGAACACCCTTGTACTAAGTTTAGGTGCATGTTGAAAAAAACCCATGGGCTTAGAATAACTCCTCCACTATAGCACAGGTAGTTATCATATTGTGGTTCTAGTATGTAAAACCATAAATTTTAATGAACACTTTGCGATTGTAGTATCCACTAACACCACATTGTGGGGCCGCTAAGGTTGGCACACTAAGTCGGTGTCTTGGTGGCGGCTTAGAGGACTGACCTTAGGGTCATTGCACTTAGCAGCTGCAGAGGATGAGAAAAAGATACATTGAGTTTTAGTCAGAAGCCTGCTATAACAGTTGTGGCTTAAATGTGACTTAATAATTATAATAGTAATCTATAAGATTTTAGGTTCCAAAACAATGATATAATTATAAGACAAGATAGCGAATGACTTTAGAAATCTTAGCCACGCAAGTTTTCCTAATGTTCGCATTATTAAGCGAACAGGTCTCTAGCTTTTTTGTGTCCATCAAAATGTGGCCACCAGGGCTCGAATGCTATCCCGCGACTTCTGACTTAGCAATTGTGCCTCCCCAGGGAATTTGAACATAACCTTCTGATCTAGGTGCTGTTGGCATGTGAACTTAGGAACTCTACTCAACAGTAATCGTGGTTTTTGAACTTCAGAGCACCGTTCCAGTGTCCAGAGACCAAGAGCACATTCCAGAGCAGGAGAGGCAAGAGCAGATTGAAGCTGCCCTGGTGGAGTACGGAGTGGGACCGCTACCCAGTGGCGCTCTCGCTGACATGCAACGCAAACTGCAAGCACTGACGGAAGAGGTGGACCGACTGAGACGACAAGGCCGATGCAGTTGCATTCCGATGGTACCCGTAGCACGCGACGTTGTACCCAGAAGCACTTACACTCAACTTCAAAGGAAGCACCAGTCGCTTATGGAAAGGGTCAGGCAGCTGGAGCGTTGCGAAAGAGAACTTCAAATACTCCAAAACCATAACAATCAGTCGGGTGAGTATATGAATGCACTTAGCTACTGCCTAATAGTGCTAGATAATTTATCATAAAATGAGTCACACGTAAGGCATCGTGATATTATGAGCAGCAGAGAACTTTTTCAACTATTTGAATGGCAACTCAATCACTTTATGAGCCTTACTTATATATATATATATATATATATACATTCATAAAAGATAAAAATGGCATAGGTCCTGGCCAATGTGGCAGTGCACTTTGAAGGCACTTAATGGAGCTGTAGTAAATTTGTATTTCTTTATATGAATTTCACAGCGAAATTTGTACTAGTAGACCACACCACCCTGAGGCTTAACACAAAAGTGGTGCTGACAACTGATCTTTAATGAAACACTTAGCTTATTGGCACATTCAGCTTACGGGCAGTAGATGAATATGTACCCATGAATATGTACCCAGATAGCTTGATGCCAGTGTACCGTACATGTCCTAGTCAATGGCATTTGGTCATACCTGTTTGTCAGTTATTGTACATGCTAAAAAGAAAAATGTGTGCCTTTTGCATCAGTTGCGAAAGGCTGGAACCAACAGCAAAGCTAGTGTCTCTATCTTTTTCACAGTTTGTATTCCAAGGTGTTGCCAAAGATGCTAAGTTTTTGCCAATAGTACTAAGTATGACTAAGCTTGACTATATTTTAGGCATCTATTATGCACTTCACTCTCATCTGAGATGCACAGTATGTGTTCCTTTAGTTTTGGTTGCTTTCTCACACGGCGCATGTGATACATGGGTTTGTCAGGAACCTGCCTCATGACTGGCTGCTTCCTGATGGGCTTCTAGTCATGTGAGTAGCCGTTACCTGATGTTGTGGGATTTCAAGTTGTGTGACCTGTTGTTTAATGATGCTGTGGACTTTTTACTCCCGCGACGAGTTGCTATGTGACGCTCCTTATTTTTTTAGGCATTCAACGTACTCGCCACGATCAAACATTCCACGGCCAAACAGATTTGTGCGTGTGTTATGGGAGTGAAGCAGAAGATGAATAGGATAAAATGAGCGCATGCTAATTCATGAGTTTAGTATATGTACTATGAAAATACATTCATGATGATGATTGTTCCTGGTCGCACTACCCACTGCAATGAAAAGCTTATTAAGCTCTGCTTTTGAGATCTCTCTATTAGTGACACATTTTGTAGCCAGTGTAAAGCAAAATGCATGCCCTCTTTCAGAAGGACACCCAGACCATGCTGCTGGAAGCGACGTTCAAGTAGCAGCTGCCCAGGAAGAGATGGTGACCGAAGAACAAGTGCCAAATGGCAAGTTACTTTTAGTTTTGTGCCTAGTCATCCAGCGACGCATTTCCAGCAAGGTGGCTGGCAACCCATTCTTTTTGCTACTGACGTAAAGTATACCAAGAATGGAGGGCAAAATGAAGAGGGGCATGTCCTGGTGACTCTGCGATCAAACAGGCAAAAGGGATGCATGTGAGCTCCATCATTCATAGTTCTGCGTGTTCCCTTTCGTATTGAAGGCCATCTGTGTTGAGGAAGGCAGACGCAAGCATTCTTCTGTGAGTGAAAACTTGCGGTGAGTGCAAAGAATAATGATACACTCAAGGGTCATTATAACAAAGTTGTATCTTACATGAAAATAAGTTTCATTATATTGAAACATTTGTTATAAAGGTATATTGCTAACACTGTATCAATATTAAGACCTTTTTTCGTTTACTTCGTTGTAATTGATATTTTGTTATATCCGGGTTCATTATATCGAGGTTTCAGTGTACTTTAAATGCAAGTGCGTTAACAAAAATGAATCCTTAAGCAGAGTAAGTCAATGACGTTTTCCATACGCTTTTCCTTGTCTGCTTAAGTCCTTGTTTTTGTTAACACGCTCATACTTCAAGTATAAGGAATCACCAATTTGCCTAACCAGCCATTTTGATTAAGAATAATATCACAATTCTGAGCCGAAATCGAACCTTAGCCTTCTGTGCGACTGCCAGGTGTTCTAACACAGAGCCATACCAGAGCTTGATGTTGCTCCGGGACATGCTCTATACAAGAATTGCGTTGTGCAAGGAGCCTCTAACAGACAAAATATTACTTGGCAGAAGCATTCTGTCATATCAGGCAGCACACCATGTTAATCTCACAAGCGGGCAGTACCCCATCTGTTACAAAGTGCTCAGCCATAATATAATTATTGTTGGCCAAAACATGAACAAGTGGTGCATATTGCCTTATGGATGCACAGTGGGTACTTCTCTACTTCGAAAGAATGTTGAATTATGGGGTAGTGGGCACTCCACAGATGTACGGTGGTAGGCATTCAAGGAGCACATGCGACAGCCAATGTCACATGCACTGACACTCCCTTCTTCGTAGCACGACTCGGGTGTCAACTAAGAAGCGAAGAAAGGCATTTAAATAAGATGGCAATGCAAAAAGTGCCCTATTACTCTGCCACTCCCCGAAGTGAAGCATGAAGGAAGACTGAACAAAATCTTGCGGCCGAAATTTTCAGCCAGATTGAAAGATTGGGTGCTCAAATTTATAGATGTAACCTCCTTTTCAGGCAGAGACTAGAGGAAATTAACGAATATGCCATATTCACTCGTGTAATGAATTCACTTTTTTTTTTCCAGAGAAGTTGACGCAAGTTTGGGGGGAGGCTTCATTACGCAAGAGAAAAAAGAAAGTCACTTGAGTTACTACGGTCAGAATTTCGTATGACGGTATTAAGAAACTTGCTGTCCAACCGATGATGGCCTTCAATTCAGTGGCAGGATAATTGAGCCCCTATTCAAGAACTTCCCTCTTCATAGGAACATACTGTCCTTGTTTTCACCCGCAAAATGCCTGACAAACCTTTTTTGTAGCCCGAAGCTGTTTTCTCCCATAACAAACATGCACAGATCGACGCCAAAGCGTCGTCCAGCCGCTCATTCCCCTCGCAGCAGAGGTTCAACGTAGTTCACTACGACAAACCCGACATCAAAAATGCAGTGTCGGCTGTCGCCGCATGTACAGTGCAGCCTTGCGAGTGAACCGCACCATTGCACCAAGTTGTGCTTTGTTGTTTGTTATCAGGCTGCTGTGCTTGCGTGGTGCTATAAGCAAAGAGGTTTTTTCATCACTCAATAGCAGAACTTATGTTTTGATTGATGTGGCACACTCTCAGCTGTTTAGCATGGTTCTTAAGCTATGTTTTTACTTTTATAGTTTGGTAATTTGCTATTCAATGGCCTAATTTAACATTTTTTCGATCGTCAACGGCACTGGCTATCTCACCGAAATGAAATGAACAGATACGTGGAAAAGTATGCTTTTTTTTGGAGGACTAGGGGAGGCGGGGTTGACATGCTAGTGGGTTCTTTACATGAGTAAATACGGTAATGCATTTTTCACAAACTGTCGCGTCTAATGGTCGTTCTGGAATGTAGAGGAGGTAACATTGCGAAGTTTTATGCACAGAAAATGGGCCTGTCAACAATGACAGCCATCGCCCACGTCTCTCAGCCCACTCAGGTCCCACTATTGTTCCTAAAACCGTTATGAACACCATCAGAAACACTCGGGTTCAAACCTGTCACCTACCAACCAGAGAATGCTGTGGCACTTGACCACTCACTCACTGGTCGGGTGATGTCTTAGTAGTTTTGGTATAACACATGCATTCTAAGAATGTTGTGCAAAGGCTCAGAAAAAAGTGTAAGTGCTCTGAGGAAAAATAAAAAAAGCTTGAAACGCGACGATCCTGTTGGGAAATGAATAGCTAGCTGCGGAACTTTGCTTGTGTCAAGAATGATGGAGTAGTGGACTCCCGGTGATCAGCAATAAACAATGCTCCGGACTTGGGGTAAAGGCTATAGAGGGTGAGTCACAGGGTCCACCACGGTGATTGCAACATCACGGTTCGCTCAGACATGCAGCCACTGCTTGCTGGCATTGTTGCAAAAATACAGCCCAATGTTTTAAAACTAATGAAATAAACTTTGCTTACCAGAACAATCACGTTTTCAAAGTAAAATTCAAAGTACTTTTCTTTTTTTTTTTTAGTTCTCATTCAGTATCCCTTCTCCGCTACACTTCTCTCCCAGTGACTCAACTGTTGTGTTTTTGACCAGGTCAAAATACACTCTCGTGTAATAGGCATTGTCATACTGCCCAAGTTATTACCGTAATTACTCGAATATAACGCACACCTTTTTTTCAATTAAGCGAGTTCATAAATCGCATGCGCGTTAGAATCGAGCACGAAAAAAAATGAATACGGTCATTCTATTGCTATCGGCATTCCAAAATGGCCGCCCCCTACGTGCGTCGGCATGGCGCGTCGGCCATTTCTGCCTATGTGTTTCCCATGTGCAGCACTTCGTACGTGTGCTGTGGAGTTCGTCATCTTGGTGTGCATTAGCATCGACAGCATGGAAGGGCCGACTCCAAAAACTCGACGAGTGCACCACGATGCCGCTGTTAAAAGAATGGTCATCGCGTGTGCCGAAACGTACGTAAATCGGGCTGCATCGCGGTCGTTCAGAGTTCCCAAAACGTGCGTGCGGGACTGGCGGAAACAAAAGCAGAAAACAGTCGACAGCAAAGATTCACGCAAAGGCTTCAGCGGACCACAGCAGGGTCGGTTTCCGCAAATTGAAGAGCTGCTCGCCGAGTATGTGCTTGAGCAGCGAGCGGCCCGTGACGACAGAACTGCTCCAAGTGTAGGCTATGCAGTTAGCCTTAGAAAAAAGGCTAAAGCGGAGCCAGTTTAAAGCGAGCAGGTGCTGGCTAACTAACTTCATGAAGAGGAAAGGCTTTTCCCTCTGAAGGCGAACGGGCATATGCCAAAAGTTGCCGGAGGAGTACGAAGAAAAGCTTCAGTTTTCAGAGGTTCGTCCTAAACTTGCGGCACAAGAACGGCTCCCTGCTTGGGCAAATCGGGAATGACGATCAGACGCCTCTTTACTTTGACATGCCTGGCACCACAACCGTCGAGAAGAAGGGAGCGAAGCAAGTTCGCGTGCTGACATCGGGCCACGGTAAAACTAGAGTGACGGCAATGCTCTGTTGCACGTCTGATAGGCACAAGCTTCCCTCGTACCTCATATTTAAACGGAAGACGCTCCCGAAACGAGTCTTTTTTCCAAGCGGTGTGATCGTGTGGGCCAACGAGAAAAATGGGTGCGCGTTGCAATCGATGTCTTACTTTTTTTTTTCGTCGTGGAAACCGGGTGCGCGTTACAATCGAGGGTGCGGTAGAATCGAGTAAATACGGTAAGTGTTACTTAACAACCTAGAAGGTGCCTCTAGGAAGTCTTTAACGTTTCCTCAAAAGGACCCTGAAACGGTTTTGACGATATTGTACAGATCGGGCCAGCTGCACAAGTCCTAAAAATGGTTGTTTACAGACTCATTTAGGCTTTCTGCATTAATTGTGTAATTTATGAAGCTTCAAACCTGCACTGCAGATCACAGCATCTCACAAGGTTGGCGATGCAGCATTGTTGGTTGGTCACCGCTTGGGATGAGTTGAGCTCACAAAAGGACACGGACAAGAGGAAGAGGCGTACACACATGTGGTGTCGTTGCCTGGGGCGACGAAGCAGAGTGCGGACAAGCTCGCACAAGCTCCCATAACACAACAAAACAAAACAAATGACGCTTTATTATAGAACAACTATTTATATATATATATATATATATATATATATATATATATATATATATATATATATATATAAGGTCGTAGGTTCGATTCCTGCTCACAGTTGGTAATTTTTTCATCCACTTTTCTTTCTTCTTATTTACATTCCATTGGTTTTAATAACATTCCTTGGCATTACTGTCTGTTATATCTCATTGATATTGTGTTAAAACACGGAAAAACGAGCCCTTAGGTATCCACTTCTTTCCCATATATATATATATATATATATATATATATATATATATATATATATATATATATATATGTGTGTGTGGCAACAACAGCACATGCAATGTTGTAGCAAGACAACATATCCCCTCTTATAACTTTCTGTGTTATTATGTTCTTTGTGTGTTAAAAGAAAAAGTTACAACAACTATCAGAGAATACTTCATATACAACACTAATCTTTAATGAAGAAAAAGAAACAGAGTGCACAAGAGAAAACCCACTATTTATCGCACATGGTCATTGTAAAGTTTCAAAGGGTGTTCTGACTTCGTTGGTTGAGCACATACCAGAGCCGGAGAAAGTTGTGGATCAGGAAGGCGCGGGCCTGAAGCAGCTTGGTTGTTGGTTGGCCACCCCAGCGGGAAGAGGCTTACCTGCTTGTTTTTCAGGCGTGCTGGCATCCTGAGCCGCATGGGTGGTCGCAGAAACAGGCATGGCTGCAGCCGCCACTTGAGGTGCTTCACGGGCAGCTGGTAGCTCCAGATTTCCCTGTGATGGCTACACAGTTATGCTAGCCTCTGGCACGTTTCAAGTCTCCTGTGAATGCAAGGCATAGGAATATGAAGGAACTTTGGCAAGCTTAGATACATTCTATGTCTTGCCATCATCGCGGTCAAAAGAGGGAGATCCTCTTCGTTTGACCTCTTTATGAGGACTGCCAAACGACAGGTCACTCTTGAAGGTGACAGAGGGTTGCTTCTTTCGAACAAAGTCTCCAACAGTGATGTTGGTCATCTTTGTGGCTCGATGAAAGTGCGCTTGCTTCTTGCTGCTGTCTTGCTTTTGTTCTCACCCTGCAACACATCAAATCGAGCTTAATGGCTGGGTCTTTGAACAAAGAAGAGGACGAGTATCTGACGACATCCAGACGTGTTCTCAACAGCCTCCTATGCAGCAACGGAGCTGGGGTGACCCTCATTGTCGCGTGTGGTGTGCACCAGTAGATGCCAAAGTACTCGATGACCGCTGGGCGGAGTGGCTGATATTCCAGCAACGCTGTATGTACGATGTTTTTGAACACATGGTTGAGCATTTGCCGGGGAGCAGTACAATGAAGAGTGACAGAGGCGTATGGCACGATCCTTCAGGAACTATTTGAAATCTCGGGAGCAAAACTGAGGGCCGTTGTCACACACAACTTCGTCAGGGCAGCCCTCTCGAGAAAATACTGAAAGCAGAAAGCTTGTCACTGTCTGCATCAACACATCGCTACAGAACTGTACTTTCAGCCACTTGGAAGAGCAGTCTACAAAGGTGATGACGAACCGGCAATTGTGTGGTGCTTTTTTCATGAAATTAACGATATCAATGGAGACCTGCCATGGCCGCTCTGGAAGGGAAAGAGTGTGTAGCGAAGTTAGTGCATTCTGGTAAACTACGCAATTTTGAATAGCAAGCCCCACTTGTCTGTCCATTTCAGGCCAACAAAATCAGTCTTGGAGTCGTGCCTTGGTGCGAACTGTCCCAGGGTGTGCTTCGTGTGGGGTAAGAAATACCCACAGGATAACCTGTGGGGCAAGGAATGGAGGAACTATGGGCATTCTCCATGCAAAAGCAAGTCGACGACCACAGACAGTTGTTTACATGCAACAAAAAATGGCTGTACTGCACCTGAGACAAACTTGTGGGGAGGCTAAGATGATGAGACGGAAGCCTTTACTTGTTCCAAGGTAGCACCCTCCTGCAGAGACTGCTGGAACTGCTGTGTGGAGGCACAGTGGGGCAATGAGAGACACCACCTCTTCGTTGACCGAGGCATCCTCCTGCAAAACAGGCACTGGAAGATGGCACAGGGCATCTGCAACTTGTTTCTCAGAGCCTTTGCGGTATTCTGCCATATAATTATAGCGCATAAAACACTCTGACCAGAGTGCAAGGGGATGAAGAGGACGTCTTCCTAAGCCATGAGGTGACAGAAGGAAAACCAAGGCTTGGCGGTCTGTATGAAATATGAAGTGCCATCTCCGAAGGTATGTGCGCCAACGCTCTCATGCCCAGACGCGTAGCTTGTCTCCATCCACTTGTTGAAAAAGAGCCCCGAGGCCGCAGTCAGACGCATTTGTGGAGACAACCACCGGAAAAGCGAGGTCAAACATTTGCAGTACTCAGCTGGATGACGGCAAGAACTTGACCTTCCGGAAAAAGGGTCCACGGCATCACTCCACGTAAAGACTTGATTCTTGCGGAACAGAGCATACATCAGATCCAGAACTTCAGCAAGTCGGGAACAAACTTGGTGTAGTACTTGACTAAGCCGAGAAACGAACGCAGACCAGCAGCGTCAGTAGGAGCAGGGGTGTGCAGTATTGAATTCACTTATTCGGGCAGTGGTGAAATACCTTGGGCTGTGACCGTATGTCTCAAGAAGGACAATTCTTAGACACAAAAGGAGCACTTGTGGTTAAGCTTGAGCCCAGCGGCCTTGATGTGGTGGAGAACTGGGGCTCAATTCATCAAGTGCTCTACTTCGGTGCAGCCCAACATAGTAATATTGTCTATGTAAAACTATACGCCAGAATATCCCTTGAGAGTCTGCAACATCAGCTGCTGGAAAGTTGCAGGGGCAAACGCCAGCCCAGAGCATACATGCTTGAAACCAAACAGGCCGTCGCGAATGCATCCAGTCGCGACTCTCGTGGTGCAGCAGAACTTGGTGGTAGGCGAATACAAGATCCAACTTTGAGGTAGGCGAATACAAGATCCAACTTTGAGAAGATTGTTACACTGATGAGGCCGTTTAAGAGCTCTTCTGTGTGAGGAAGCTGCAAGCTATCAGCGATGACAGCTTTGTTAGGTTCCCGAAGGTCAACACAGAGTCGATTGTCACCGTCCTTCATTGACTCCCACTCAGAGGCATTAATGAACTCGGTGACATCCAGTTTTTCCAATCTATGGAGCTCTTCCGAGACTTGAGGTCGTAGTGTCAGTGGAAGACGTCAAAGTTTCGGTGTCACAGGAAGCACCTCAAGTCGAGCCTTGATGTAATGAACTCTTGGCAAACTCAGTGCCTGGGGCGAAGAGAGAGCCGAGCTCACTGGACAGAGTCTTGGGAAGGGGGCTGGCTGGCGAAGCTTGGTACGAGCCCAAGGTCTGAGCAGCGGCGAGTGTCGCCGACATGGCCAACGTCTCGAAGCAATGCAGGGACAAAGTAATGGAATGGCATCAGTGACAACGTTGCAAGATGTCAGCATTTTTCTGGTTAACGCTCTCACGGCCCAGCTTTTCCTCTAGAGTCGGCATAATAATTCTATGTGATCAGCCGAGCCAATGGGCAGTGGCTCACCTATCGGTGGCTATGGTGCTGGCTTCGACTTAGTGGAAGTGGGCAATGCAACATCATGCAAGCGTTCTCTCATGTCGCATCATGACGCATAGCTCCTTAAAGGTGCTGCTTAGCCCCAAGCACCCAAAGGAAAAGTTGAGGGTAAATACAGAGTGGAGGAAGGAAGTAGCTTCATATCATTCATAGCTCCCTTAATAAAAAGTGTTTTGACTGAATGATGGTGTGCCATTAATTTGCTCCAGTTTTAGCAAAAATGAAATGTCAGAAAACCATTTCAGGGATCCTTTAAAAGCCTCCAGCAGCATCTACCACACTCTGGAGAGTCGACTTGCATGAACCAGATAATCTGATACCAGCTAGCATTGTATTCACTTTCTTTTGCAAGGCCTTGCTGCCGGGAAAGTTCAAAGGCCTTTACAATATAGCTTTAAACTCGAATAACTCAAAGAGTTCAAATAGCTTTATAGCAAATAGCAAAGGGTGGACATGTGATCTATTGAGAGCTGCCTCATGAAATCAGCCAGTTCATATTCAAGGTCCAGATATCTCCAAGTTTGCGGTCCTAGATGGTCTTTGCTTAATGACTTATACCGATGATTTTTTTTTAGTTTTCACTAACTACAAATGCATGTCTCGTAATAGGCTACCTCCCTTTTGCTGCTCTCTTCCACATGTGTTACACATGAAGCCTCACTTATATGGAGCTCACACAAAGTGAACACAGCAAATCTGTGAAGCTGTTGTATTCATTCAAGAAGATATCCTCTCGGACAGAATTGTGCGTTAGTTGGACTTGAAAAAAAAAACAGTGACGAAAGGCTTGTTAGCGCTGTGTCAGTTTTGCAGGTAAATGTATATCTTCAACTGATTCCTGTGACATTTCTGCCCAGGCATTACAGTGAAACAAGAAGAGGCCAATCCTGAGCATAGTGCCTCTGCTGAAAGTATGTATATTGAGAATTGCTTTTCCGTGCGTGGATGAAACAGTTCTTATTTTTTACGCTATCAAGATGCTGTCAAACTTGGTCCTAGTAAACTTATGTTGGGTGCTTTTCTATGAGTGAGTCACTTCATATGAATAACTTCTTTAAATAAAAAAGTTTGCTGCTTTTTAGAACAGAATAAAGAATAAATAATAATCATTTATTTTAATAAAATGCTTGGTTAGTTGTGTTGGGTGCTTGAGCTGGCCAAGAGACGTTATGTAATTCTGCTACACCTTGCTGATACTGTTATCATCTGTAGTCAGACAAAAAAGTATGAGTTACACCTTGTCTACTAACAGCCATTTCACGTGTGCCATGCCGTTGTGTTTAGTTGCCGCAGAGACTGCAATATTGCCGCCTGCAGTCACCGTATGATTTTTTAAACCCTGTGCACTGTGTGAAATCATCCAGGATGTAATTCCAAAAAGACATTGTTCAGGTTCGAGGTTTATTTCTTTTTCCTGTACATAGGAAAAAACGAAGCAAAAGCAAAAGGCTATGAAGCCTGACGGGGGCTTTTGCTGAGAAATATAGTCTGGTACATAGCTCAGACGCAGATTAAAAAAAAAACTTTTTACACAAAGACTAACAATCAGCAAATCAGCAAATTATAATCAGACAAATAAACGCTACAATGTGGAAAAGAACACAACAATATGCATAACAAGACAAAATACCAGTAAAGAAAAATGTCATTATCACAATATGTAAAATAGATGAGATCAAAAACACATTTGCAGACATATAAATTTCAAAAGCAAACAAGAGCCCCGCAGGGGTGTCTGCACAAGTAGGCGTTTGGTGTGTAGCGACATTACGGACCTGAGCTAACGAAGGGGTTTCGACTCCCTCCCACGTCTAGCCGTGCGTGGCTGAGCTGTGTCCGAGGAAAAGGGGATCCTGGGGGTTGAGCCGACGCCGGGTGATTGGACCTTTAAGGCCCCTCGGCAGAGGCAACACACCCCTTTGGCCCCGGCTTCACGTAGACGGCACCCCTCGGCTGACCCACCCAGGGGAAATCGGCAGTCGCCTTTTCCTATCTCTCTCTTCCTACATCTTCGTCTTTATCTCTCGCTTTTTATTTGTCCTGTCATCTTCTCTCTTCCGTTTTCTTCCAAATTTCCTGCCGGCGAGGGTTAACCTGGTGTACTTATCCAGCCTAGGATAATTATAACAGGTTATAGCGGTGATGTATGGCTGGCGTCTACAAGTGTTCGCTTTCAACCTTGTAACGTCCACATGTTGGGCTCGGTGGTGGGTGCACCCATCGCCGCCGAAATTCATAGTATTTTATGGCAAAAGCTTTTCTCCCCCCCTTCCTGATCGCTCCCTGAAAAGGTGGCACACTGAATACACTTTCTTGCTTAACACACCAAAGCCGATATTCCCAAAGCACCGTGTTATCCACAGCCAGAAAGAAAACAAGACAGTCCGAGCGATTTCCCCTTTCCTTGTGTCGAAAACTCTCACGGAAGCAATAGGCCCAAGCTGTCAAGTGACAAAGATGGGAAGTGGCGATCTTCTTATGGAGGTTCCTGACAAAGCTCAGTATAAGAAGCTGTCTAAACTTGTAGCCTTTGGGGAAACCCTTGTTTCGGTGGACCCATACAGGTCTATGAACACTGTCCGTGGCGTAGTTTCCGATGATGATCTTACTGAGCTTTCTGAAAGTGAGCTGCTCGAAGGTTGGCAGGACCAGAACGTGGTCAAAGTCCTACGAATAACAATAAGTCGCAACAACAAACTGACCCCTACAAAACACGTAATAATTACCTTCGGAACAAGTGACCTACCAGAATCAAACGAATCCGGCTATTGTAAGCTCCGTGTAAGACCATACATTCCCAACCCTCGTCGTTGTTTTAAGTGTCAGCATTTCGGGCATGGATCGCAGAGTTGCAGAGGACGTGCCACTTGCACACAGTGTGCATCCGTCCAACACATATCAGAAAACTGCACCTCGGAAACAACTCATTGTTCGAATTGTGAAGGAGACCACGCTGCTTTCTCACGATCATGCCCCACATAGAAAAAAGAGAAACAAATAGTAGAACTTAAGGTGAAATTCAGTGTCATTCCTAGAAGCACGTCAACGTCTCGCACTACACAACCCATCTTATCCCTCCTTCGCAGATGTGACGCGCCGGGGCGCCGCGGTCGTCCCACCAGTGCCCCCGGCTGGAGCAGCCTGTACTGCTCCACCACCTGACAAACAGGGCCAGCAGACCCCTGTGTCTGTTGAACCTCGGACCACTGCAAGCGCAGTTAGGTCCGAAAGTTCTGTGACCATGCCTGCCGAGCAGGCACCATCCGCCAGCTCAAAAGAGGTGATGGATACAAGAAGGATAGGCGCAACTCTTTGGAGCGCGCCAAAAAAGAAAAAACCCAAAATACAGGGCCCCCAAATGGCCCTGTAACCTAAGGCAACACTTTTGTACACACAGCACCACACAAGACTAAAATGACACAAATACTACCGTGGAATGTCAGCGAACTGCTGAGAAACCTCAACGATATCCAGGAGCTCTTACACGAACATACACCAAAAGTGGTGTGTGTGCAAGAAACACACTTGAAACTGAAACACACTAACTTTCCACGCAATTACGTTATCGTTCGAAAGGACCAGAGTGATGCCATTGTGCCATCCGGTGGTGTTGCCATTATAGTCAATCAAGGGATCGCATGCACACACCTACCACAACAAACATCCCTTGAGGCAGTGGCTGTTCGAGCAGTTCTTTTAAATAAGCTCGTCACCATCTGCTCTCTATACATACCTCAACAACACCGTCTTGAAAAGCATGAATTCCTCATAGACGAACTTCCAGAACCTTATATTCTCCTTGGAGATTTCAATGCACATAACAATCTATTGGGTGACTCTCGCTGCGATGCTCGAGGTCGCTTGACTGAATGGTTCCTTTTTACTTCTGGTGTGTGTCTTCTAAATCGGAAAGAGCCCACATACTACTGCCTCGCCAACAATACCTACTCGTCCGTAGACCTCAGTATTGTCTCTCGATTCCTCCTTCTTTTACTGACATGAAACGTCATCAATAATCCTTACGGAAGTGACCACTTTCCTGTAATGCTACGCACACCCATATCAAATGAATATCGCCCACAGGTCCCCAGATGGATCACTGACAAAGCTGATTTGGAACCGTTCTCGCAGATTACTCACTTAAGTTGGACTGACATATCTAGTTTAAACATAGATGCAGTTGTACAACACTTTTCAGCTTTTATGACCAACGCTGCGATGAAATGCACCCCGCAAACTTCTGGACTGCCTGGCAAGCGAAGTGTCCCATGGTGGAACTCTGAATGCACGCAAACAACAAAACAAAGCATGGAGGTTGCTACGGGACTCGCCGACAACAGATAATCTTGAAAGCTTTAAGAAAATTAAGTCCCAAGGCAGGAGAACGCGCCGGTAGGCTAGGAGAGAAAGTTGGCACAAGTTTTTATCAGGTATCACTTCATATACACAAGAAACTAAAGTCTGGAACATGGTTTACAAGGTAGCAGGACGACACGCATCTTCACTACCTCTCGTAGACGTACAAGGGGACACCTTGGAAGACCAGGCGAACTTCCTCGGTGCCACTTCGAACAGGTGTCCAGCTCTTCGCATTATACTGCAGCTTTTTAACGACACAAAAGAAAAATCGAAACAGAGAAACTACAGCAAAAATTCTCCAAACATGAGTCGTACAACAACCCTTTCTGTTTGGCCGAGTTACAAGCATCGCTATATGTCTGCAATAAATCAGCTCCAGGTTCGGACCGTATAGTATACGAAATATTAAAACAACTGCCTCCTGAAACGCAAAGAACCCTGCTTTCCCTGTATAACGCTATTTGGTTTTCCGGTGAAATCCCTTCTGTCTGGAAAGAAGCCATTATTATGCTGATTTTAAAGCAAAGCAAGGATCCATCTACTGTTAGTAGTTACAGGCCAATCGCTACAAGTTGCATGTGTAAACTATTTGAAAAAATGATAAATCGCCGACTTGTACATTACCTTGAAACAAACAATCTGCTCGACCCATTCCAATGCGGGTTTTGAGAGGGTAGATCCACCACCAACCACCTGGTACGTATCGAGGCACAGATCCGAGACGCTGTTGTCCACAAACAATCATTTCTTTCTGTGTTCCTCGATATCGAAAAAGCCTACGATACGACATGGAGATTCGGAATATTAAGAGATCTGTTTAATCTTGGTGTGCCTGGCAGGATGTTTACTATTATCTAAAGCTACTTGTCCAATCGTACATTCTCTGTCAGAGCGAGCAGCATTCTTTCCCGAACATTTGTCCAAGAAATAGGAGTACCGCAAGGTGGTGTACTTAGATGTACTCTCTTTATTGTCAAAATGAATTCTTTGCGTCTTTCTATCCCACAAAATATGTTTTACTGTACATATGTTGATGACGTCCAGCTTGGATTTAAGTCTTGTAACCTGACAATTTGTGAGCGGCAGGTTCAGCTTGGCTTGAACAAGGTCTCCAAATGGGCTGAGGAAAACGGATTCCGATTAAACCCCCAAAAAAGCATGTGTGTCTTGTTCTCTAGAAAGAGAGGCACTCGCCCTGACCCTGACATTCAGTTGCATGGTCAACGCCTGTCTGTTAATGCCGAATACAAATTCTTAGGCCTGATTCTGGACACCAAGCCAACCTTCGTACCACACATAAAGTATCTAAAAAACAAGTGCATCAGAACCATGAATGTTCTAAAAGTGCTGTCACGCACTACGTGGGGGAGTGACAAAAAGTGTCTCATGAACTTGTACAGGAGCCTCGTATGCACTCGCTTGGATTATGGAGCAATAATCTATCAGTCTGCGACACCCACCGCCCTAAAGATCCTTGACCATATTCACCACCTAGGCATTCGCCTCTCTACGGGTGCCTTACGCACTAGCGCTGTTGAAAGCCTGTACGTGGAATCGAACGAATGGTCACTCCACCTACAGCGATGCTACATGTCTTTTCTGTATTATCTCAAAGTGAAGGCAGACCAGGACCACCCTTCACATTTCACAATTGATGACATGTCTACTTCTGTTCTGTTTGAAAACCGTCCATCTTTGAGACAACCCTATTCACTACGTGTGAGGGGCCTTTTTGAGGAAACCGGTGTGTCGGTCGAATATCGTTTGATGGCTCCCGCAGCATGTCGGCCACCATGGCGGTGGCAATTGATAGATTGTGATGTGTCTTTTTTAGAGATTACAAAGCATGCACCCATTGCACATATCCGCGCATACTTCCTAGAACTACAACAAAAGTACACATGCCCTGAGTTCTTTACAGATGCATCAAAGTCCAACACTTCTGTTTCATACGCAGCCATTGGCCCATCCTTCTCAGATACTGGCATCCTGCATCCTGATGCCAGAATTTTTACAGGAGAAGCCTACGCAATACTTGCAGCTGTTAAACACATTGCACATATAAAACTACAAAAAGCGGTAATTTACACGGATTCTCTGAATGGGGTGAAAGCCTTGAAAACACTTACAAAATGCAAAAACCCAGTTCTTGAGTCCCTTTATTCACTCTTATGCACAGTCTACTCATCCAAACAGCATGTTGTAGTCTGCTGGGCGCCGAGATATACAGGGAAACGTTTTGGCAGATCAGCTGGCTGCATCCGCCAGCAACGATACCGCTAATGCATCTATACCAATCCCGGCACTTGACATGAAACCTTTCCTGAAACGAAAGCTCAGAGGTTATTGGCAAAACATGTGGAACAGACACACAAGTAATAAACTACATGTTATTAAGCCACAACTTGGTCATTGGCCGCCGCTATCAAAATCGCGACACACAGAAGTAACACTTACAAGGCTAAGAATAGGACATACATACTCTACACATTCATATATTCTGTCTGCCGGTGATCCACCATTTTGTGCGAGATGTGGAGAACCACTTACAGTTCTCCACATCCTCGTCCAGTGTAATGAGTTGGACGCTCTAAGGAAAAAGCACTTTTTACTGCCCTACCGACAGCAACTCCTACTACACCCTGGGATGCTTATCGGTAAGGATTCGGTTTCTGAAATTCACTCATTGTTTACGTTCCTAAATGTTGTACATAGTTTTCACTGCACATTTCAAGGTGATCTGTAGCAGGACCTGTGGTGACTACATCTCCGCCATTGTCTTATTATCATGACCTTTTGACATTCACTCTCACTGCACATATTTCACGCCACTGTCATGATTTTAATACTTATGTTTTTACCAGCGTTAGCGTGAGGAATTTTAAGGCCACTATACAGCCACGCACCATATCATTGTTCACATCTTATGTCTCTGAAATGGCGCTCTTTGGCCATCAATTGGCCCTTGTGCCAAAAAGCATCACACACCATCAAAAGCAAACAAGAGCATTGAAACTATACAGTTAACAATTCGTACACATAATGTAATAACTAATCGAAATAATATATTACACATATTCAATGCAGTTATGAAGTAGAATTTTCATGAATGTATTTTGTGAATTTTTTTATTTAGGTCAACAACATTTTCAAGTTTGTTGAGAAGACTGGGTATTTGATAGTATGTTGCTGACCACAGGTGGTCCTAGTTCTCGGCGTTCTTATGCCAGGTGTACGGAGAGAGTACTGAACACACCGAGAAGAATCAAACATGGGGTATAGTTTGTTATTTTTTTTATGTACAAGAGTAGCTTGTAGTAATATATTTGGTTTGCTTGTAATAAGAAATATTTGGAAAATAACGGATGTGTGCTGAAATTTTGTGGGTGATGGTAGTATCCTTCGATTAGTCGTAGTGCTTTTTTCTGTAACCTGAGTAACGTCTTATAGTTCTGTGCTGTCGTTGTTCCCCAACACGACACAATAACTTAGCCTGGAGTAGAAGAGTGTAGAATGCTTTCTTTAGCCAAAGGGGTAATAAAGGAAACAGTCTGTACATACACCTAACGCTTCTACTTAGGTCTGCTACTAGTTTATTTATGCGTTCATTCCAAGAAAGGTCTTCCTGGAACCACACGCCTAAGAATTTTTGTACTCTTACTTGTTCTAAAGGCTGGCCCTCAAGGGAGACATTTATACTTATGTTTCGTGGCTTGTTGATAGGCGCAAACAACACAAATTTAGTTTTACTCGCATTTAGCCGCAACTTGTTTAGTTTAAGCCAGCAAGACAACTTATTCAAATATGTGTTCATGTCAACACATATTTGAATAAGTTATCTTGCTGGCTTAAACTAAACCAGTTGCGGCTAAATGCGAGTAAATCTAAATTTGTGTTGTTTACATTGAAGTTCAGGGATGGAGTAACCAGCAAAGAAAATATTAGGGTCGTCAGCATACCTGATTAATTTAGGAGAAACCGGAATATCACATAAGTCGTTAACATAAACTATAAACAAGAGAGGGCCAAGTATCGATCCTTGTGGCACACTGTTGTTAATATTGGCACGCGGAGATGTCTCTTGATTGATGGCAACATACTGATAGCGCTCTGTTAAGTAGATCCGAAGTAATTTATTATCAACACCACACACACCATAGTTATTAAGTTGTTCTAAAAGAACATTGTGGTGCACGGTGTCGAACGCTTTACGAAAATCAACAAAAGTACGAGCGTATTTTGTTCTTTTTCAAAATTGCTTGGTATCTCATTATTTATATTCAGTAATGCAAGCTCGGTAGATTTGTATTTTTGAAAGCCAAATTGAGCATCACTTATGACATTGTACTATGCAAAAAATGTTTGTAATCTAATATTAATAGCACTTTCAAAAACTTTTGACAGAATCAGAAGTAGCGATATAGGTCGGTAATTTGCAATTTCTTGCAATAGGATGGAAAGGTGGGCTAGTTGGTAATCCATGATTGTTCAGCGAACTGGGAGCGCGGGAGTGACACAGATATGAAGCAAAGAGGAGGCATACAGCACGAGCACTCAACTAACAACTGGTTTATTCTCGCATTAGAAGGACGTATAAGTACACAATGGTGCACATGTCAAGAGGGATAAGATGATAGTGTGAGCAGCAAGTGTGGCGTTCATTCGAAGCACTTGTCTGCGTTGGCTTTGTTACTAACTGCTTTAGGTTCTAATGATGAACAACACTAAGATAATCACTAGTTTCCGCTGAGTTATGCTGAGTTACTGAGAGGAGCGATAAACTAGCAGCTTGCAAGGAATGACAGCGCGCCCTTGCTGGCGAAGTACAACGCCGATGCTGGCAGTGTCTGCTAGGGAGTTCCTTGATTGAAAAAACAGACTGCTCACGCTGCAGAATCGTTCATCGGCCATGCCATATATGTAGGCACTGGATCTTGATCTGGAATGAGGTGCCGGTGGGACATTGCTCTGGTGCGTAGCTGAATAATAAAGATTTGCAGCAGGCACATTACCTAAACGCAGACTGCATCCTGTTTTGTCCGGGCACAGTGATTCTTCTACAAGTTCACCAGAAGCCACACAATTACATCTTGGTGGCATTGAAGCATGATGGCCCGGCTGTAGGTTATCACACACGCGCCATAGCATTTCGGGGCAGTGGATATGAAACATTGGAGTGCCAGTATGGAGAGACGTGTGACATTATGTGCAAACCGCCTTATGCTTTGTGAGCTAAACTACTCATGCTCACGGTTAAAATGCCGGCCACGAACTTTTCCACCGTTCCAAACACCGCTTGTCGTGACTACCTAGTCTTTCTCGTCATGTAGACATGGCTTCATTGCAGTACGGTTGTGTTTGAGGTGATTCATATTGCTTCCAATTTGTTGCCATTGCACTCATTCCTTTGCTGTGGCAAAAAACTGCAACTTGTCTTTTTTTACCTGACTTGTCACTTATAATGAATTTCTATTCATTCGGGCTTTGTCTTTCCAGGTGAGCTCGAGTCTGTTGATCTTAGCAGCATGGGTGAGCAAGACATGGAGCATGAGCGCGTAGAATATCCTTGCATGAAAGATGACATCGAAACTCCCGAGATAGGATCTGCCAGAGAGGATGGAAAGGTAATTGGATCTATTGAGTTAGGGTAGCCTGTTTAAAATTTAAAGAGCTAACTTAGTGGTCAACCCAGGTGTCGTGAATTTGCTACTAAACAACACAAAACAGCGAAAACAAAGAATGCCACATGCACTCAGCTTACTGCCCAGAAACTTCATTAGGAAACAATGTGGTAGTATTTTCTCAGTGAAAGCTGTTATGAAATCACAGCAGCCGATTTTGGTGACATAGTTGTTTCCTGCCGCCGCCACTGGTGTTTGTAATAGCTATCATGCCCAACGAAAAAAAAAAATAGGGCGGGGGCGTTCAAGTGGGATTTCAACCTTCTTGCTGTATATGGCAGTCGAGTAATCTACCACAGAGCCGCAGCACTGCTTGAAGCTTTGCAAATAGGCCCTATAAAAGTTTCATTTCAAGCAAGGAATTGCGTTACCTGATTCAGTATAGCTTGGCATCACTCGATGCAAATTGCCAAATAGTGGGTGGTTTAAAGGCCAACCCCGGCAATTTCTCGACTTCATTGAATCGCAGTGAAATTGGCTCGGTACGTTCATTTGCACGTTTCCATCATTTATGCCAAACTGCAGGCTTGACAAATGCACAGATTGTTTACAGGTGGATTTCATTTGATTCTCTCAAATCATTCGCCTGGCTTCCCACAATCGTTGGCAACATTGCATACGTGGCATCACTCAGAGCAAAGCGACGCAAGTGAAGGAACCAGTGTGCCACTACGGTGTCTGCTCATCAGCAGTTGATCATGTGTGTTCATGGCCAGTGCTTCACTGGTTGGGCATGCAATTTTCAGTTCCACATGGATGAGTGTGCGATGGGTGGCAAGTGGTGCTGCATTGTGGGCTGCATACGATTCCCCACATATTTACTATAACGTTTTCTCATCAGTAGCAGTTAGCGATTAACTTTTTTATATGGCAGTGGTATAGTTAGCAATGCTGGCTTACTATTGACCATTATGGTGACATGCGCAATTTCTAAATGTGAAACATTTCATTGCGAATTCCAAGCACTTCTCTGCCCCGCTGCGGTGGTCTAGTGGCTAAGGTACTTGGCTACTGACCCGCATGTCGCGGGATGGAATCCTGGTCGTTGGGGCTGCATTTTCGATGGAGGCGATAATACTGTAGGCCTGTGCGCTCACACTTGAGTGCCCCTTAAAGAACCCCAGGAGGTCGAAATTTCCGGAGCCCTCTGCTACGGCATCTCTTATAATCATATGGTAGTTTCGGGACGCTAAACTCCACATATCATCATCAAGTACTTCTGGTGTCTGTCTGTCTATCTATCTATTTATATCCATCTATCCATTTCACCCACTCGCACATAACACTAATAACAAGAGCTTAATTTGGGCGAGTTGTTTCATCGTGGTTATGTTCTAGTAACAGCGCGACAACTTCAGGAAGAGACAAAAAGGACAGGAAAGAGCGCTGACTGTGAACTGAATTTTATTGAAGGTGCTATGACCGCTTTTATACAGAATACAAAAAAAAAATACAGTGCTCTTGCATGACTATACATGTGTGACCATGATAATATAATCTTAACTGCAAAAAGAATACTCTCTTTCGGAAACGATAAGTGAAGGTGTACTGATGCATTGATCCTTGGCCTTCCTGATAAAAAATGCTTCTAAAATTTCTCTTTCGTTTTCATTTTTTGTTCTTGCTTTTTTAAAAAACTGTGCTTTATGAAACGTAGGACTTCACTTACATTCTTTACAGTGTACGGCCACAAGACTACCATAGCCATTCTTAACATTTAACGCATGCTGTCTTGCCCGATCATTGAAGCATTGCCCCGTTTGTCCTACGTTTACTTTTCCACATGTCAACAATATCTCATACACGACATCGGATTGGCATTCAGTAAACCTATTCTCGTGACGAATGGTGCAAGATTGACTATTCCTGTTGCTGTTTAGTACACACACTTAGAAAGCTTGCAAGGGGCGGAAAACAACAAACAAATTTTTCCAGTCCTTTTTGTATCTTCCTGAAGTTGTCGAGCTGTTACTAGAACATAAACACAAATAAGTGTGTTGTACTTCATTGAAGAGGAATGATACTTTTAGGTTGCCTCCAAGTGCACCCAAATTACAGCTGTCTTCATCCAAGAGAACGAGTTGAGAGAGAAAACGAAAGAAAAAGAGGGTTAGAAAGATTTTGAGTGACAAGGCTGAAGAGGTTGGCTCGCTTAAATTAATCGGCTTGATGACATCCATGGCAATGTGCAAGGGATGCCCAAATGTGGCCCTCAGCAAGTGCTTCCTTCTGGTATAGACATGTGTTCTAATGGCAACACCTTTACAAAAAGCGGGCAACCGTGACATTCATGAGCTCAATTCTGGTCATGACAAGTTCAGGCTTGGCTACTCATTACAAGCATTAGGTGTAGTGGGATGCTAGTGAGGCTGGAAGAAGTAACAAGGCAAGCTGTGGGCTAAGCGTAACGGTCAATGTCTAGAATATCCATATGGACTAGGCTTGTGCGAATAGTAAATTTTAGGTTTGAAGTGAAGAGTGATTTTGGTCGTACAGTTTCAAATCGACTTTGAAATTACATATTATTCAGAAAAATTGGCATATTTGTCATGGCCCAATTAATCTGTCATTTGTTACATTTTCAAATTTACTATATTTAGAGCATAGAAGCCAGTGCAACAAGCTTTTAAACCTAAAAAATGATGAATTGGTGTGAGAATAATATGTACATTTAACCTTGAAGTAGGACTTCGCGGCTGTGCACATTTCTCATGAATTGGTGTCTTTACCGTTTAGCAACCCGCTACTGCAGTCAAACCACATTCACAGGGAAGTTACATGCAAGCTTATTTGCACTGAATAGGTGCTTGTGCACCTTAGCACCGTTTCACTGCAGTGAAACCACCATTACAGGCATTTACATGTGGATTAGCATTTTGTTGAAACCAGCAATAATAAAATCAGCAGAGAAAGCGAAAAAAATTTCGTCTTGTGGCAATTAAATTGGTGCGAGAATGTAGCAGAAAGAACAGGAAATTGACTAAAAACACACTTTATTGTCATAAGTCAATACTAAGCTTGCTTTGCTGAGCCTTTCTCTGCAACACTTTCATAGCTTATGACTCGCATTGTAAAAAGTGGTCCACCACTACGTCACCATTGTGCTCGCCAAAAACGAGCTAATTGCATCGAGGGCATTCAAGACATCCTGCGGTGTCGTACTTTTCTTTGGCTGTTCTGTTTTTAAATCATTAGGATTACCTGCCTCACACACACTACTGATGATGGCTTGATCGGTCATTTCTTTATGCAAGATAACGTCTTGATCCTCGCAAAATGCACTCATCGACAGTTCCCACGTGATGTACTCCCATTTTTTTGTTTGAGGCGGCAAAAAGTGTGACCGTTTAGCTTGAGTGGTCACACTTTCGACGTTTTGTTGAGCGGCAGAAAGAAGCGTGCTAGTCCTCCTGTTGGCCATCATGACCACACATGCACCCCAAGAGCGAGCAAGACGCGCACACGCAACACCATGCCAGAATGCGTGAAACAGCTCTGGGCCCGTTTCCAGTCAGAAAACAAAACTAATTCGAGCCGGCGTGGCGGGCGTCGCGGAGCAGTGGAGACGGGCGAAGGGGTTGTTATCAAGAGAGGAGAGCAGACTTGCGAGAGAAGAACAAGAAGTTTGTTGCCGCATTACTGCGCGCTTGCTCATAGCTGTTGACCACCTGGCAGCCAACTTGCCGCTTTGGGCGTCCTGGTATTCAGCTGTGGAGATGGTGAGTATTTCGTGGGCGGCGGTGATGGCTACATGCGTGCGAAACTGTTTTCACGAGGCCCACTTCGTCGACGTCGGGCCCGGTGCCGAGTCTGAAGCTTCCGAACAAGACCACTGCGGCAACGATTCGTGGTAGCGCGTCGTTGACTACAACGTGGGAAAGCGGATAGGACATCTGTTGCGATGGTTTAATTACAGCCGATGATAATGCCGACACTGCGGAACCGTGCACGAATCGGGGCATTGTGAATGAAGTACGTGGCGAGAGCGATTTGGAGGAATCTGATTGCGAGAACGACGAAACTTTGGAACCAGTGCCTCATGCAGCTTATGCCATGGGCCTCGGCGAACGAGCACCCTGTCGTTTTAAATGAACTCGAGACCACCCTTATCGCTTCTGCTCTTCGATACACGAGCATCACGGACTTTTTGAGACAAAAAAGGTTTGTGTTTTCACTCGCAACTTTTTTTAAAAGCTGAGTTTCATTTACTACGAACTTCAAGATATAGCAAACGGATTCCGTGTCACATTCAGGTTATAAGCGGGCTCGACTGTATTCGAATATTTGCACAAGCCTAATAATCGCACATTCTGCCTTCACTTACAGCTTTACTTTTATTGCACTTATCCTTGTGCCATTCATAAACGTGCTTGCATTTAAGGTGTGCTGGAGTCATTATAGCATCATACGATACAGAACTACACGTTATTGATAATCATGACTGACACCTTCAATGCATCTGCTTCTCCATAGATCTATGCAGGCGAGAATGTCTGGGTCAAGAAGCGGGACTGGCAGCTACTGTTCAATGCTCCTACAGACATCAGGTTCTGCTCCATTGCTGCTTCGCTCTTCTGGACGAACAAGGAGCTGTCGGAGCGTAGCGTCACCGGAACAGCTAACAGGTCACGCACACCTCAAGGCACGCGGGCCGAAGCGAGGCCGCCACTCACCCCCGAGAAGGTAGACTCCGTGAAAGGTGCGACAGTGTCTTCTCTCGCCTCGCTTACTGCAACCTGTGAAGCATGTAGACTACTCCCCCTAGTCTTGTGACAAGACCCAATAACTGAAAAGAAAATTGTGGGCCAGTGCCTTTTGTTGGTTTTATTTAGGGTAATGCCTGTAAGCTTTTTACTGGCCACGAAGTGTACATAGGCACAAAAAATAAATTACCGTATTTACTCACATATTTCTTGCACTTTTTTTTCGCAGAAAACTGATGAAAAGTTGGGGGTGCGAGAATTACACGAGCGAAATTTTACGCAAACACATACGGAGCGAGAAAAAAACGAAATGGCCGCAAATCGGGATTCTCACACTAGCAACTAATTACAAGTTTTGAGAAGTGCCAGTCAAGACTTACCTTAACAATAAAACCACAGGTTTAACACAAGGCAAGATTTATTTGTGACACAAAAGCGGCAAGCAAATAGTACCGAGTTTGGAATACCACGCAAAGCTTGAAGGCGTTGCAGGCATAGCATTAGCGTTTGCACTCAACCAAAGCCAGCAAAAGATTAGCGTATGACATCAACCTCGGTATGATGGACATCCAACACAGAATCGTCCGCAGTTACCTTCCGACGAAATAGTTTTAGAATCCATCCCAGTCTGAGGCGCACGGAAGACCCAGCACATCTTGGTGGCTTTCAGTTGCTTGTGCTTTCGTCGCCAGTAGCGAGCACAAAACTCGTTGACTCAAAAGTACCTACTAGCGGCCCTGTTGCCATTCTTTAGCGCATGATCAATCACTTTCAACTTAAAAGCAACAGTGTAGGTCCCGTATCGGCCCATCGCATAACCGCATAACAAGCATAGAGTGCACTAATACGCTGCAATGCACACTTGTCACTTTGGCTTGGCTTAGCTTGGATTGAGCCTTCGTGCATTAATACTACACAAAACGCATAAGAGATGGCACCTGGCTGTCGTGTGCTATCATCATCAGTGGTTGGAAGGAGCAGACGACATTAGGGCTGCAATTTTCCGGGCTGCGAAAATTACTCGCAAAAAAAAAATCTTATTTTTGTTGGCCAATGTGGGGGGTGCGGGAATTATGTAAATGCAAGGATTATGCAAGTAAATACAGTAGTTCAAGTGCAGTTAGCGTTATATATAACCGTAGATTATTTCAAACTTTAAAAAATTTATAAGTTCTGCCCACAGCAATTGCCATCCTATGCAAAAATATTTGCACGCATGCTTGATGCCATAGCATTTGCTATTCTTTGCAATGTTAAATATTTCTACTGATTGCAGGCAATCGAATTTGACCATAGCAATGTGCGTTGTTGTTGCGTGCTTTAAATAGAACATTTTAATTGTTGTTGCAAATGTTATCAAACATTCTGACATCACCACTTAGCCAAAAATATTATCTTAGTCAAAAAAGACACTGTTCCGATGTGCAGAGCATTTAAATTAGTATTGTGTAAAAAATACATTTGCTTTGAACGAAGCTCATGGTACTACTCCCTTACGCAAATGAAGGGCTAGGCAGGGCACTTCCGTGAATGGAACTATGTTCTTTTCTTAGATTTTGAGTGATCGTATTGGTCTGTGGAACAATCCTCAATTGAAAACAGGCTGTAGCTTTACAAAGGAGTTTGTCATGTCTGAATTTCTCATGTCTTGATCAGAATTTGGAGACACGAATTCAGCATAGCGTGCTCACCTGAGGGCAGGCTAGGAGGGTGCTAAGGGTTGGGACCTGCCCGCACTCCCCCTTCGCAAAATTTAGATGGAGTAGGATGTACTCAGGACAAAGAATAAAAATTGGTGTTTTTCAAGACCTTCAACAAGGGCCTCCCTCCCTGCAAAACATTCCTGGCTACAGGGCTGCCCTGTAATTTAGAGCCTAACAAAGCCAGCCTGAGTCTTCTCTGCAAATTGATGACACAGTGCTGAGATCTGCTCCAATTGCCACGGTTTGTGATGTCACGAATCAATTCACTTTGACCCCTTTGCAGAACAGTTATTGAAAGATGGATGCTGTTGTCAGCAGCAACAAGGAGGTGCTTGAGGATGCATGCCTGCTCACTGGTGTGTCTCACCTGTGCTAGAAAATCTTACTGTGGACCGTATTCCAGTATACAATAAAAGGATCTATGGCTGTGTTTCAATTCTCAGACAGCACATAGACAGTCTAGGATGACTGCTTAGAAGACAGCTTCGAGCCCATGCTGTCCGAGAAATGGAACACATTTAGACTGCTTTCACGCAACATTGCACTACCTCGCGTCGAGAAAGAAAAGCTAAAATAAACAAACGTAACAGTTGTATTTTCTGGCTTATTTCGTGTTGAAATCGAAAACAAATAAACGTTACTCACATTGAGCATCTGGGAAAGCGTCAGCTTGAGTGCAGATGACCATTCCGGCGATATCCGATCTATCTGAGCGATTCGATGAGCCGCCATCTTGTTTAGACGGCAAAGTAGCCTGCACCGTATTTGTCTACGATGCGGTCTTCTCGGAGCTGTCTATTTTGCCGGCTACGTGAGAATTAAAATAGGACTTAAGATGGCCGCCGTCCATTTAGCTCTCTATTTAGCCGTCTACGATGAGTATTGGAACACAGCCTAAAACATATTAGCATAGGTCGGTGAAATCACTCATGAGTCGACTCACATCCAGCCGTGAGTGTCAAACCAGGTGAGTAATAACTTTGTGAGCCCGAGTGAGTCGGATTCAAGAAAATTTTCGTGAGTCCGAGTCAGTTTGGCCCAGAAAAATTATGGTGAGTGTGGGTCCGAGTCAGTCCAAAGTGCAAAATATAGTGCTTGAGGGAGTCTGAGCAAGTTACACTTTTTTTTGCCCTCATAAGATCCTATCGTGTCATCTTTAGCATTACTGTCCGTCTTACCTGAATTCACATTTATGCTCACGTCTGCTCACAGGCATTCAAAACAGTGTCATTCTGTCGTTAATACATCAATTCAATATTTATTAATTAGAAGTGTGAATTATCCTCCCCCCCATCAACTATTCCACAGAATTTCTTTATTATTATATATTTTGCTGTCATTTCTTCCAAGAAATATTAGCTTACTGGTGTGAAGGCACTTGGAACTCGTTTTTGAAGATACAATGTCAAACGGCACCAAGAAGAGCACCGATTACGAGAGATACTGTTGTTAAAGAGCATTGACACCACAGTCTTAGAAGCTAATTTTTGGCTGATGGACTCATGAGTCCACTCACTCGAACTCACTCAGATCAAGCTGTGAGTATAAGTCTGAGTGAGTCTGGCTGAAGAAAACTTTGATGAATGTGGTTCCAAGTGAGTCCGGATCAGGCAACTTTTCGTCAGTCTGAGTTCGAGTGAGTCCAATGCTCGAAATATATTTCACGAGTGAGTGTGAGTGAGATCCACAAGCTTTGCCAACTTATGGATATCGGTGCAGCAAATACACACCAGCAGAGGAATAGACTGCATTAGGTTCCTACAAAAATGTCACATTTTCGTGACAAGGACAAAGTAATGAATGCAATAGAAAAAAAATGGAAAATGTCATGCGGAGAATGGCAAGCAGATCAAAACGTACAGTGCTGCTCACACACATACAATGCACGAAAGCAACACACACACGATGAGAGCGAAATAAGAACATTCACAGCTCGAAATTTAAGGTTCAGCTCAAAGAAAACGACGCCCGCAACGTACTCGCAGGTACAGACTGGATGAGTGTGAGCTAACAAGTGTCACATTGTTACTCCGCTGAGTTTGAAAAATGTGCTCTTTCACTAATGCAAAGTAACCTTCATACGCTCAGTAACTAGAACACAGTCGTTCTGGTGAAAGCACAAGAAGTACCCCTCACCCCCACCGCGAGATAAATGCGCGCGCACTGACATCTATCCCCCACAACAAAAAGTATGTGCGGGGAATGAGCGCATGTGCTCCTGCGCCATCACGAGCAGGGTGCCAAGCACACCTTTTGCATCATTTTGCTGATAATACTGAGAACATGCTGATATTTCCTCCTTGATCCAAAACTGCCAGCAGTATTTTGTGTATATAAATACATGGCCGTTTGAACGTTAAAGGACGTGCACCTTAATGGACCTGCGGTTGATGCAGCGCTGCTGAGCGAGAGGTCCCTCATTCAATTGTGCGTGTCAGAAAAATTTTTTTGAATTGGCATTTTTTTTCATGTCTTTTATAAATACATACAGATACATATACATATACTGCACATGCCGGTGATGGCAAAAACCATTAGCAGGGTTTATGCGGGCTCGTGAAATCCTTGAACACCTTTGAATTTGAAAAGCTTGTTCACAAGGCCTTAAAAATGCTAAAATTTTTGCAAATTCTTGAAAACTCTTGAATATTCTTTGAATCTTCTAATACCAAGCAGCAGGAAATAGTGGATATTGATATGAAAATTCTGGAGCATCAACTAGGCATAGTGTAATATCATATTCATTCGAATCTGGACCAACCCCATTTTTATGTTGACCCCCAAAAGCGCGAAGCCTTACCTCAAACCTAGGCCGAACAAAACAGCAAGGACAGCTTTCACAAAGAGAGAACATTTATTGAGCATGAAGGTGAAATAAAGCAGTCGGTTCATGGTGCAAATTACTTGGGAAACACACAGTCGCTAGTCCTGTTGTGTTTCTCTGTCGTCATTCTTTTTTTTTTGCGCTGCTTCTAGTTATTTGCATCATAAAGCTGTCGCGCTCATTCCAAGTCGTTGTCGCTGACTTCTTTGTCGCAGTCTTCAAACAGTGCGCAATTCTTGGTGCCATCAAGCACATTGAATGTGCAGCACTTCGTAAAAAAGCACGCAATCAAAGTTCCCGAATTGTTTTCGTTCACTCCAAATTCCCGCCCGGTCTGAACGTTGGACAACGACTCCGTGGCTCGGAAAACTTTCCTTTTATAAGCAGCACTAATATGACACTGCCTGTTTGGCACCATTGAGATACACCACACACAGGACCACTCAAAGTGTGACTCGAAATGGTGGCGGTTAGAAAAAGAAGAAGACGCCTAATTTCTGCAGCCCAGTAGGGAGCACGGCGCAGCGCCTCCAAATGACAAATGCTGCTCGCCTCAACATCTCACCTACAGTGTACCTAAACACTTGCCACAAAGATAAAAATAGCAGCCTCACATGTGTACTGAAGCTAGGTGTTGGATTGGCTACTAACGACTCTAAACTGTCTAAGTGGCACTAAGTGTGCACCATCTTTCTCGATGAAAAATGGCCCGTTTTTCAAAATCCTCAAATCTAAGCCAACTCTGCAGTTTGATTCAAAGAAATTTGAAAAAGACTTTCGGCCTAGATTGGAATAAATGCGGTAAGTGTTCCGAAGACTTTCCTATCTAAATGTATGGGTGGAGGGACCTTAGTCAGGCAGAGGTAATCTGCCTTTAGTCCCTTCAACCTAGGAAAATCTTTGTTTTTGTATAAATAAACAGTGAATGAATGAATGAAATAATAAAATTTGTCTAGAAAGGAAATGTCATTGGAGCCATGTCTTTAACGTCTGCTGCAGTGATATTACCCTTTTTTTTGATGAATTCAAGCTATATTTCAACCTCTATTCTCCCCTGAACATTTTTTAATAGGGTTTCTAACAGACAATGTGCTCCTTGAAAATTTGCACACATAATCTTGAAAGTTATTGACAACCCTTGAATTTTGGTCATATAAACAAGCATGAACCCTGATCAGAAAGTGTTCATATAATTGCTGTCACAATGAAGCATTTCTGTGCTTGCCAGGTTCTTTGTGCGGTCAGGTGGGCCTGCCTATCGAACCTCTTACATTCGCAGCTGCAATAACCGGCTATGATGCTAGCACAAAGGGGTCTACAGACAAACTTTAATTCACTGTTAATGCTACCTGCGTGTTAGTTAGCGATGATATTCATCCGTGCGCTACTCCACTTTGATAGCTAGTAGTCGTGTCAGCCTGTACTGTACATGTAATGAAACGATACACTCATTCCGTTTTTTCCACGTTTCCAACGAAACAACTACAGCGCACAGCTGTTCCTTAATATGCTGACTGACGAGCACATGTTGAATTAGGCTCTATCCTTTTGCCTGTCTTTTGATGGATTTTGTCTTGCAATTCCATGAAATAATTTGAAGCAGCATGAGGAAGATCAGGCATGAAGAGTGAGGGCTTTTCCAGGCATTGGCTCCACAATTAGAAAGAACACTTGGATCGTTGACGTTGCACGTCTTCACTCCGGGTGGTATGCGCCACTCCGAACACGCTAGAGTAGTGTTGATGACACAATGTGCCGAAAGCCCATGTGCTTTTGGACGTTCTTTTCCCTCGAAATAAAATAACTTCCCAAGTGATGGACGTCATTCAAATTTGGTCAAAAATACTTGTGCATACTGAGCAATCAAATAAAGAAAACATTTCGAGCTTAGAAGTTTCGTTTCAGTGCCTTTTTAAGCTTGTTGCTCAGCAAGGGGTGGTGAAGACAGAGGCGTGAAAGCCTAACAGATCCATAACGAGCTAGGTGCCCGCTAGCTCTGCTGCGACCCAGCCTTGTGCATTTTGGTGCAAGCTTTTCAAAAAAAAATTTATGACAAACAGTTACGAGAAATACTTGCACAGCCTACAGTTACAGTATTGTGATTAAAAGCACAAGGTAAGGCAAATGTTAAAAAAAATCTTTTTGTTTTCTTTGAAATTGGAGAAGGCTGTCCCTTTTGTGCATATTTTCCACGTTCATGCTTTTCTTAAGCGGCATTTTTTGTGGCTCAGAACCACTTTTCTGGAAAGCAAGTAGCGGGTGAAAGCCCACCCTAGCACAAGCCCCTCGTATGCGCTCTGTGTTTACGGTCTATTTTTGTAAAAAAAAAGTTCATGTAATTTGTAAAGAAAACTGTCCGGTAACCTTTAAGGCCGTCTGAAGACACTGTGTCTTTATTTATTTATTTATTTACTGGTGACCTGCATCGCCATGTAGGCATTACGTAGGGAAGGGGGGGGGGTAATAAAGATGTTCACACTTTGTCTTCGGAGCGCATCGTTACGAACACTTTCAGCTCCTAGCTTCATTACGCCTTGTCTTTGCCGTGCTTGTTGATAAGCTTAGATGCTGTGGGTAAAGAAGGTCTCCAGGAAGTGTAAACTTCATGGAAACCCGTGCAGTTCTCTTGTAGGTGTGAATAAAAGCCAGTGACGTACTGAGGCGCTAAACAATGACCTAGCAAGCTCTTCATTGTTGAACCTCTCGGCCACTTCTGTGCCTTGTGACAAATCACATACATGGTGACAATGAGTGTGCTCTAATAGAGATGACTATTATTTGTGATGCAATTAGACTGCATAGTGTGTGAAAATGGCCCGGTGTAAATGTTGAGTTAATGGGAATGGAGTTGCGGTGTCTTTGATGTCTTTGTTTAGATTCAGAGTCATGGGGATTGCGACTTTGAATATTGTTCTTGCATTTAATCATGGTAGTATTGCTCGAGCCCAAGTTTGGAAATAGTTAGGATAGAAGCCTAGCCAAACTACAAGTAATTTGTTGGAAAACATCGACCACACTTTTTAACAACTTGTATCTCAGCCCTTCCAGCCTTGAAATTTTCAGTTTTTTTCAGACACATTTTTAGTACGTATTTTACTAATACTTAGGAGCTTAGAGGACCACAAACAAAAAGTTTAGTCAGTGCTGTAAGTATTTATGGTTTTACAGACATGACATCAAATTAGGTCGTCATAGCCCTGTAGTCATGAAATGACAAAAATGGTAAATTTGTTCCTGCCATGCACTAGAGTACACAAAATCTGAACCAGTTTAGTATTTGACACTGTGGAAGCTCTTAAAACGATTTCGAGACTTCATTCCAAAAACACCGCTTTCCCATCTCTGCTTCCCTGCCTCGTCATCACTCATGACTTCGGTCAAACTACTTCTTTACATCTCTGAGCTCCGCAAAAATGATACGGTGGTGGTGTCTATTGCAGTAAGGATAATTGAAAAATACTTCTCTAAGAATGAGCAGGTTTGGTTTTGTTTTCAAGGTTTCGGAAAAATATTTTTGTGCTGTCGTTCAGGGCCAAAAGGGCTAGACTATTTTTCCTATGCAGTTGGTGATTAATTGTGATCGCAGAGTCTAACATGCCAGTTAGATTTTTTAGCGCAGTTTCACCTGAGTGTAGTCAAGTGTGGTACAAAAATGCTGTCATAATATTTAATATTTTCATGGCTAAAGGCCGGGCAGGCAGGCAGAGGACGACAAAGTGATGAGCGTGGACAGCAACCATGGTTCCTCCGAAAAAGACGGCGTCAAAGCGGCTGCTCTTTTTTTGTGGTGGAATAATTTTCTTGCATGCGTGAAAGAGTTCTGCTCGCATAAGCAATTACTCGTTCGGCGCCATCCTGCCACTGCACGAGTGCAGCTCCTAAGCCGACATTGCTGGCATCGATGTGCACTGTTGTCGGGGCATCGTCATTGAAGTGTGTGAAGACTGGTGGCTTCTGAAGGCGTTGCCGCAGCTCGTCGAATGATTTTTGGTGTTCGTCATTCCATACGAATGCGAGGTCATGTCTGGTAAGGCGGGTCAACAGCTAGGCAATGCGCGAGAAGTTCTCACTGAAGTGTCAGTTGTAAGCACAGAGTTCTAAAAATGGTCTGACCGCCTTTTTGTCAGTTGGTGTTGGAAAATACGTAACGGCAGCTATTTTTCCAGGGTCATGCCGCACACCTTCACTGCTGACAAGATGTCTCAGAAACAGAAGCTCTTCGAAGCCGAAGTGGCATTTTTGCGGCTTAAGTGTTAGTCCGGCGGAACAGATAGCTTGAAATACTGAGTGCAGTCCCTCGACGTGTTCGTGGAATGTGGCAGAAAATACGATGATGTCATCTGAATACACTAAGCACGTCTGCAACTTCTGGCCTGATAGTACGGTGTCCATTTGTCGCTGAAACGTTGCCAGTGCTGAGCACAAGCCAAATGGTGTCGTATTCATTATGGTGTCACTATGTGTAAAAAAAGTAATTTTGCTGCTTTGTTATGGACAGAAGTGAAAACGCTGTGCCAGTTGCGCCATTCTGTGCCAATCTGACCCCCTGTTCCAGGCTGCACATAAACGGCGATTCGGCGATAATTGTCGATCGGAAGTTAAACCAGCGAAATTTAGCCGATTATTATTGTCGACCAAGCAACACTGATGTCGGCTACACAAAGAATGTGGCCACATTCATATCCAGTGTAGTTCGGTCACGTAATTCGATTCGTTTGTGGGCTTGCTTTTTTTTTCCAAGTAGTGCTTGTCTGTTATCATCGTGATTTCCCCGCAAAAGTGGTGGCACCAACATAAGTAACTGTGAATTATACAGTGAAAGCTCGATAATTTGCACCAGCCGGGAATGCGGCATGACCATGCACTAAATGGCAGATGTGTTTAGAAGTACAGATGTGCATCTCCTGAAACAAATACTACACTACCACAGCAGATGTTGGCCAAAGTAGGCACCAGAAAGTCTTCTTTTCTTATTTTTGCCGAAATGCGGAAAAGTTATTGGACTGGCACTCCCAGTACGATCGTTTTATAGCGTGCAGTGCTGACGCCAAGGAGCATGTCGAAACTTGCTCAGTGGCTGAAGTAGCGACATGATAGACACAACCGACTTTCCACGATACATGTACGTGCTTCTCTATCGCAATCTCATTCTAAGCAACAACTGACAGTTCCACTGAAACACGGAGTGGTCGTGTTTCATCTCCTGGTTAGGTGCGTTCAGTGCGGCGCCCATGCTGTCGCTGCCGGGTGGCTCGCTCCGTCGTGCGCGCAGATTTGCTGTGTGAATTGCTCGTCCTCACTTTGCTCCGAACTGAGCGCAGATGAGCAGAGTATAGTACGTTTAATTAGCGGGGGGGATGACAAATTTCTTTTAAACACCTTTTAACCATTTGTTTAGGTGTGTTGTGTGGGAGTGTGGCATTAAGATGGGCTGTCTCTTCTAATTAAGTCATGTATTGAATAAGGTAAGGGCTGTATTCACTGCAACATTTTATTGCATTGATTGCCTCTTTTCTTTCTTTTTATCTCTTTTCACTTCTGCACAGAGCTCTTCGAAATGTACGTGGGCAAGGATTTATTTGCGGCACGGAGGCTCAGTGCCATACGCAGACACTTGTGCAGCAAAATATGCGAAGTCCGCCGTGAGTGTCTTTTTTGTTGAACCCTGTGGTTGTCAGAGGGCTCGGAAGAGTAACAGAAGATAAACATGAGACCTTTGGGTGTCCTAAGTCGAAAAACTCTTATAACTTTATCATTTTCAATGCAATTTAGGTTTGATATCTGCTTGTGCGTACTGGAAAGCTGTACTGCACATCTGTCTCCTTGAGTGCGCAGGCTGGAACGACGAGGTCGGTGCATGCAAGATGAAGGCAAGGACGCTTGTGCTCGAGCATTCATGCTTGTGCTCAAGCATTCATGCTAGAATTGGTGATCTTTGAGGCCTCAAATTCACCTGTGCAGACACCTTTTATTACCTGTGTCTAACGGGCATCTGGAAGGCCATTGAACCAATGGTCTATTAACTCAACTGTAAAACACGAGCAGCCACACGGGTGGTTTCAAAGGCTATTGTGTCTGTGTAGTCAACGGAGCATCCCACAACTCCACTAGAACTTCGATGGCTATTGAGTGACGGAAGCAGAAACAGCACGAACGTGCCAAAGTTGACAAGCGGTGACCAGCTGCTCAACAATTTAAAAACCGAACATACGTTCAGGATTATGTATAAACAATTTATTGAAATCTTTAAACAAAAATAACAGACGCATGTGTGCATTTAAGGGTATATATTTTCTTTCACTTGAGATAAAATGGAAATAAAGATCAAGATTTGCAGCGCCACATAATTTTTGCGAGAAATGCCTGAACACCTCAACGGCCATTGAAAACGGCCCTGTAGCAGTTCGACAATTCTGTAGAGTTGATGGACCTGTGGTTTTTCGAGACTCTAAGGCTTTTCAAACGTGCCCGTGTGACACAGATATAAGTATCGAGGTGGTAAAAGACACGGCCCACTGATAACCACTGTACAAACAACAAGCTCAAAGTAATGCAAGTACAGTATAACCTCACTACAATAGACCTCCATAATGAAGAGGATTTCGGACTGTTGTAAAAGCGGCTTGTAAAATCCAAGTACTGTTACAATAGACTTTTATGTAGACACTGACTGGGTCTGATATAACCAGACAGAATAGCAGGTCATAAACAGATATATTATCAGCAGGGCATAAAAAGATGTATTTTTTAGATCCTATTTTCAGTTTCTGTAGCTTTTTTCAGCTGATTCTAAAATATCTACACTGAAAACTGTGGAAAAGGGCTGTGAAAAGATTTCGTGCCTGTGGAGGTGGTGAAATTCATTGTGAAAATTTTTTAAAAAAAACTTTTTTTTTTTTTTTTAATGTATAGCTTCACAACTGCGCACCAGCATTTTAGGCTCGTTGTAAAAGTGTATCGTAAAAAGCGTTCAGTATTCAAATAGCAGATGTTTAAAATTCATTTCAAGGCCTTCCACTGGCTACTTCTACTGTGTTTTTCAGTACACCTCGCTGGTCCGATGGTCGCTCTGGGATATACGCCTCCGGGATAGCACCATCTGCTTCTTGTGTGTCGCGAGGTGACGAAGACCGTCGCGAAACACATCTTTGTGCTCACTATTGAGCATGCCATACTTTTGGAACATCGAGCACCGCGACCATGCACATCGCAGCCGGGTTCCTGCTCAAAGTCGTGGCTGCCTAACTCCTCCCCGAACTTGGCGGGCAAGACCGTTGCTCTAGCAAATATGCAAAAGCAACGAAGCCGTAATGTGCTTGTCGCAAGCGATGAATCACATCAGCTTCTGGCTCAATAGAACAGCGAATAGGCATCTTGCGCATCGGTAGCGGACTCCGGGCATGCTCGCCACGCACCGATCGCTTGGAACAGTGGTGGCAAAGGCTAGCGATTTCACGCGAGCGCCCAAACACGCGAAACGGAGTAGACTGCGCGTCTATTTTTCGTCGCCGTATTTTGGCATTACTAATTGTTAACAGACCAGAGATTGGCAGCCTTAGTTCCGAAATCGGTACGTCGATCAACAGCGCTATTTCCACCCCGAAAGTATACCAAGCAATGTTTGAAGTCGTAAGTAATACAATGTAAGATGTCTGCTAGAAAAGTCCGCTGTAAGGGAGTCCTGACCACCTTTCTGGTCTCATATTTGAGTCAATTACATCTGAATGTCTGTTGTACCAGAATCCGTAGTAAACAAAGCTAAATCAAAACCAATTAGAGAGTATGCATTGAAACTGAGCTGCCATGTGGCATAGCAGTGCGCCGGACTGGGCGCCATCTTCGTGGTTTTCGTCGTGGTTTTCACGCAGCAGACGTTTATGCTTGCCACTGTGTTTACCTTGCGTATGTGATGGGTGTTGTGTGGTCTTCCTTGACCTTCCGTGTCCTCGTGGGTTAAACTTGCGACACTACAGCGCTGAAACTTCTCCCTACCACTGTGTGTTTTATGGACTTGTACGAGTGCACAGGCCCTAGTACATTGTTGCACATCGAGCTGTGTCAATCAGCTATGGTGAACTGCATCGTGTACTGTTGCTCCAACCGCTCAAAAAACAAGTTCAACGACGAGAACTTTCAATTAGTAGGCTTCTTTTTCTTGCTGAAAGTCGTATCAGGATAGTGTGCGAAGACAACGGAGCTGTCACCAAGGTGCAGAGCTCTATGGCTTAGCAGAATTTGTCGTGAAGACTACAAGCCAGGGGCGACGCCAACAGGTGGGGGGGCTGGAGCTCCCTCTAAATTTCCGCCTGCCCCCTCGAGCAAACAGTCAAAACACAACACATATGTTCCCTATCCCCCTAAATGAACTTGCGTGTCTTCAGTGCCCCCCTCCCTTAGCACTAAAATTCCAGCACTTCCCTGGTCTCAAGTGCGAAAAACATGCGAAACGCTTGGCTGCCCATCTAGTGATAGCGGCAAGAAAGTTTGATTGGCTGAGTGCCACATTAGCGGCTGATAGCAAGCTTTACCACTTTAGCACCTGATCTCTCATTTTACGGATACCTAGAGCAAGTTGCGAACATTGAGTATGTTATGTACAGCCTACCTTTGAAACGACAACATTGCCATCACGAAGAGTTTTTATCCTTGGTGGCTCCATGAGGCCGCTTGTCACATAATTGTGAGCCTCCAGGGATTTGAAGCTCTTAAGCTGCTCCTCCTTCACAAAGGTTGTCCCGTGAACAAAATAATCGTTTATATCTGCACGATCCACGCTGGGATAAAAGCCTACATCGTTTGTGAACTGGTCGTCAGAAAGCACCAAGGGGTCGTCGCCACCGCATTTTGCGACATTGATGTGGTATCTGCTGCGCTCGGGATCATACAGTGACTTGGTGTAGTCACTGAGCTGCATCTTTTCACAGCAACAACACGGTGATCGTTAACACAGCCAGGTCAACGACTCGATCTGTGCAACATGCAGTGGTAGAGAAGAGTTCCAGCTCCGTAGTATCACGAACTTAATACACACACGGAACACCACACAACACTTATCATATACGAACAGTAAACACAGTGGCAAGCGTGAATGTCTGCTGCATGAAAACCACGGAGATGGTGCGCGGTCCGGAGCACCACTGCGCCACGTAACGCTCAGTTTCAATGCATACTCCCCGTAGGGAGGTCGGCATAACGCAGACAATTAGTAGTATGTAGTATCCGAATGTCTGTTGTAAGCAGATTTATTGCAACGAGGTTTACTGTATGTAGGTTTTTTATGCGATAGCGTTGTGCACACATATATGCTTTTTGTTCTTGGTTCCTAAGGTGCACGTTTGAAAGGGAACAGTTCGAGGAGTGGGTGGATTCTTGGAATTGGTGGGTAGTAAAGAAAATTGATGAGTGGCGAAGTGGAGTCTTTGGCGGCATTTCCACCACCACCCAGAATGGGGGGGACCCTGACTGTTTATGGTGCTTCAGGTTGAACACCATTATCACCACGTTTCTAAGCAGTAGAAGCAGCGATGGAAATTATTCATTTGTTTGTTTTATCTGCTTATTTTTTATTTGTTTATTTATGAGTACTGCAGCCCCCAATTGAGGCTTTAACCGAGTGGATATACATTTGTTAAGTTTACAAATAGGTAAAAAAAATAAAACAGCTCAGTGATGACATGCTCAGTTTGTATCGTACTAGTAAAAATACATATTGTTTTGCTGATATCATACGCAGACAGAACTGTGTGCCTTCACAGTTGTATTGAGTTTGTTTTGAAACCAAGAAATTATTTAACTTCTTGCAGGTCAATTTTTTTTTTTTGCAAAATGTGTTCGAGAAAAGTGATTTTTTTATTGAATTAAATTCTTCAGACAAATTGATTTCTGCAAAAACTTGTCTAAAATTGTTTTTTGGTCACCATGAAGTGACAAAAAGAATCTTTTTGTGTTGATACACATGCACATGTTTATTATTTTATTTGTTTATTCAAGAGTAACAGCCCCGTACATTATAAAAAAACCTATACATTTGTTAAGAAATTATGTGTTGCAATGAGCGTCTGTGTAGTTCAGAGATAAGAATATGAGTGCAAAATAGAAACAGAGAGAGAGAGCACAAAAAGCCACTTTTTATCCAATCATCATCATCATCTTGCTGCGCACCCTTATGGCATTGCCTGCTTATCAAAATTGCAATCTTAGCTTGTAAGTAAAGCCTCTTATGATGGGCTGGCATTTACCAATCCAGATTCTGATTTGCCAGTCTGACGATGATGCATAATCACCGCTTGGCTCACTGTAGCAGACGAGAAACCGTGTACTTGCACAGTGCAAGCAATGAGCACAGCCGAGCGCACTGAAGTAAATTGTGTAGTTGTAAGCATGCCCAGAAAGCAATGCAAAATTCTAAACCTGTAACAATCATTTTATGTTATCACCAAGGAAAAGAAAACTGTCTTCGTGATTCCCCGAAACAGGAAACGCAACCACAGCGGCATAGTTTGTGTCAGTCAGTGCTTGCACAGAAACAGGCATAATTGCATACTGGAAAGCAAGAAACAAGATACTAATCACAAGTACTAATCACAAGTCCGTAATATTTTGAAAGATTTTAAACCAGAAAGCCATCAGTTTTGTGGGTGTTATAAACTGCCACTGACCGAAGGACGACGATACTGAATCTAGCTGTTGCACCACCGTTATAGAGCATAAAAAAAAAAAAAGAAGGGAAGTGGCATCAGTGCTAAAAATCATTCTAAATATTTCAACGTGACAGCACCTGCCAAGCAAGAAAAATGATCGAAAAAGCCGTGCATTTAAGAACCACAGGTAATGACCTGGATATATGCCTTCAACCGTCTTGTTGAGGATGACGTAGGTATACAGTAGACTCTCATTAAAGGGGCACTAAAGGCAGCTATTAAGTTGACAATTTTTTAAATGGCTGTCCAGAAACCTCGTAATGTTACTTCTGTACCAAGGAAGGGCCTATATTGAAATAAAATCATGTTTTAGTGGTCCGCATCAGGTTAGCGGACTTCAAGTTGCCCACCTCAAGAAGCAGACCGAAAGCAGTGGGAGGCAGAGCACCAACAACGGCCATTGATCAATTTCCCGCCATTGGCTTCGAGACTGCAGAAATTTTTTTGTTTCAACTGTGCCCCGCTAGATGGCACCACCTGTCCCATGTAACCACGTGAAAATTGAATTTTTGAACCACTCTCGTCATTCCCCATAGTAACGTCCGGCAGTTCTTTTTTTCATCAAACAGAAACGGGCAAGCAGCATTTTATTGTGTCTCTTGATGTACAAAAATTTCTTTATTTAGTGCAGTTAGATTGATTACCAGTGGTTCATTGTTGGCGGTCCATCTGATGCAATTGGGGTCATTTTGAAAATGTCCTACTGCGGCGCTTGTGTTCTTGTGCATTTAGCTTAATTTCTTGGTAAGTAGAGCACTGTTGTTAATATTTTCGTTTTAGGTGTTGTCATACATTGAGCTTTCACTCTGACGAAAATTGTTATTTCACTTTAGTGTCCCTTTAAACGCAACCTGAAGGAACCAGGAATATATGTTTCGTTTAGCTGGAGTTTCATTGACTGAACGATGGCCAAGGCTGCAGAATGCAAAAACAATGCCAATCTTCTCAGAAGCACTCGTTCCAGGTAAAGGCCAACCGCAACGAAATTTCACTTGGGTGGAAAGAGCCATAAACACGTAGTATATATACAGTAAGTTACGATAACGACAGTGAAAAACCTTGCAGTCGTGTATTTAATTTATAATTGGTGCTCTAATTGTCAGCAAGCAGACGATGCAGAGCTCTAGCAGTGTGCCTAGGCAAATAAGACAGAACCACATATGACCAATACTACAGAACGTCGCCGCATCGCTCCTTGTGAGCAATCCTCCCTGTCGATTAATCGCTCTTTCCTGCATTGAAACCGCTATCAATGCAGCGTGTTTGAAATGCATCTGTGCATTTGTGCTGCCTTGGCACCGTGTAAAGACAGCGCGTTCAAAACGCGTTCGGGCTGCATCGAAGTCGAAGACAAGTCAAGTTAAGCAGCGTTTCTTAACACAGCGGTCAGACAGAAAACCTACGGAAGCCCAGACCAGCATTCGATAAGAGCCATGCTCACGCAGCTTTCTTAAGTTAACATAGAAAAAAACACGCACATCGCATCCGCGATGTGCATGCTCGTGGAGCGCAGAGCAGACAATTTTTCTGTCGTTCACGTCACTTCCGTTTAGCCATGATTGCGTAGTTTTGTCTAGTTTCGGTCTCAAGAACAACGTCGTTTGCAAGCTTTTTTCTAAGGTAAGCGCTTGTATTTCAAAGGCGACATTTGGCAGTCAGCACTACCTCTAGCTGGACTACATATATATTGACTTTTTGCGAAGTGCCAAATTTCGTTGCGGTTGGCCTTTAAGTAGCAGGTTCGTTTACCAGATTTTTGTTTACCGAGAGTTTACTGCACGTTTTCGACCATCGAAGGATTAAATCGGTTGATCCAGCCTTTTGATGCCTTGAGGTCTTCAATGTTAATTGATCTTCAGTGCATAGTTTTTTGGCATGTGCCCAAACGGTGCGGTCACTCTCAGATAGTCGCGCACCTTGCCAGTGGGCAATCTATCTCGGATGCTTGTCTTCAAACTTGGGCCGTGCTGCTGTGCTCATCGTTTTTCTCTTACCACTGTCACAGGACGTAGGACTCATTTCTTGCACATCTTCTGCGTGCTCCTCTTTGTGTTCAGTTTGCTCATTGACTTTCGAGAGAACCTTGCTTTTATGGCTTTTAATATTTCCACCTCCTTTAGCAAACTGTTAGCGCCACACAGTAGACTCACTTTCGCCGCAGTGAAGTTATCTTATGCTGGGAAAATTGGCAAGGCGTTACTAGCTGTCACTAGACGAAGCACCTTTTGTCCCTTAATTGCCTTACAATCGACCCTTTTTATCATATTTGCTCAAGTAATGGCAGCACCTGTCATGCTTCAAGCGGGGACGCGGTCCTAGTTGAAAGTACTGGGGCTTGTTTATCGTGAGTGTTCATATTGTTACGTCAAGGCATAAGAGAGCCAACACAACATTTGCCATGTCATTGTCATTGCATAAGCAAACCACGCTTGAATGGGCTATTTGTGCTAAATGACAAGCCGCCTATATTGTTGAGACTGCAATCGAGGCAAGCTAGCTTTACAATTTTGGAAAGAGTCTAAAAGTTCTGGTTTGGTTGCATCAAGTTTTGAGCATATATGTGCATCCTTAGTACACTTATTTAAAGGCTGAGTGCACAGTTCACAGTGCTGTGTATTCTTGTTTTTCCAGGAGCCAATGTTAGACGCAGGAGGTCTAAGAGCACTGGCAAAGCGTAGAGGCATGAAAGTGCTGGTGTGATCACTTTCCTCAAAACATTCTCGCATCATCCTGTGGAGCGGTTGCTTGTGAATGTGTTCAATCGTATTTTCAGTGTAGAGAAGCCATGATGGCCTTGCTGGACAACGATTTTAGAGAGTGCATTGCATCAACACCTCTTTACTTCAACTTTCAGTGGTATACCTGTCCAGCTTGAAATAAAGAAAATTGTACTTTGCTAAAAGTAATAAACAAAAAACTGCGTGATGATTAAAGGAGTGTAGTCACGTAGTCGTTCATTACCTTTCATTAAAAGATATATGATCATCATCACTTTTCTTTCTGTTCTTATTTCTCCGAAAGTGATCGCAATCACTGCTTGAGTAGTTTGACAGGGCACTTGTCAAATACTGAATTCACAGATGCGTTCACTCTTAAAGGGAACACAGAGCATGTCCCGATTTCACTATCTTACAATCAATTACCCGAAAACAAACGGGATTTTTAGCTCACAGGAGCTGATTACACATGCTCACGGTATACAAGAGGCTTGCTCTACCTATCAGGCAATCTTTTTATATTTATTGAAGAGATTATCGTGTCAGTTAATTGGAAAATTCCGTGCCAGTACTTAGGAGCTGTGTCAGTGCTTGGCAGCTTAAACATGGAAATGTGGTGTACGCTATATTGAGCTGATAAATAAATAGAGGGAAATTTTATCCAGGTGCCCTATCAACGCCCACTCATTCACCGTGGGAACAAATATATTTCGTGTAACTACTCGTGTACATACTTTTATAAAAGCATCTGAACCATGCAAATGCTAGCCACCAAGAGCCTCGAAGATGTCTGAAGCTGAAAGTGAGTTGTTTGAAACTGTTTTCATTTAGTATAGTGAAGGCATGAAGCAATGCACACACCTTGCAGAAACGTTTCATACTGACGTTCAGCAATCCTTCTAGATAGGAACAAACCCAACGTATGAATGGCCATAGGCACCCAAACGACTAGTCTCAAAACCTCTCTATACATTAGATGCAAAGCAGCTCTTTGACTAGCCTGTGTAATTCTGTACATCCGTGTCTCCGTGCCAACGCGCTGCACCGCGTTCCCTCCCACTGCTGCAGTTGTTGGAACGACGCCAAGTAGGTCAAGTCACAGCTGCACGTTGACGTCACTCTCTGTCTCACCGACAGCAGCTGCAGACCCCTCCCAACACACCTAGGTGGGGGTGTTCCTCCGCCTGCTCGCAACACACTTTCTCTAGCTGGACCCTCTCCATTGCCCGCAGCGCTTTACCGCTCCTCGAGTACTCTTTCGGCTCGTTTATCTGGGATGAAACTTACAATCGACCCACCTCCCATGTCTCTGCATTTCAAAGAAACACTTACTCGAGTGAAGCCTACACCAAGTTTCGCTTCAAACCGTTCTTCCAGCACCAGTGTTGACGCCCGTTTCAGCCGGGTCATAGGCATGCGCACCTCTGCTGGTTCGAATCCCATTACGGTTACCTTCAAGAAGATGGTCCATAATTTATATATCATCACATGTTGCATTTTTTTTTCAGACTAGGCACATAAGTAATCTCCATATTCGTACCATTTTCTAAAGTGGTTGAAATATTGCATGTCCATGTCTCTAAACATTTTACCCTATTTTGTTCAGGCAGCTATATCACTGGTGCAATAGGAGGATGGATATTTGTGACTTTAATTTCAGGATATATCTGGATATTGGTACAACATTTCCTGTAATGCACGTCTTATGCACAAGTTCGTAGAGTTTAATGTAATTTTACCTGGCATTACGTTTCTTTCAAATATCAGAACTTAACACAAGCCTTGCGCTCGGTGAGCCTTGTACGGTAGCAACATCATAAAAGAAAATAAACGAACAGTATTGCGGTCGTGTAGCCACCCCAACTTTTTCTTTTGAGTCGAGGCTAATAAATTGTCGAATGCAGCGGTGTGCATATGGCTAGAAAATTGCTGGTGACCATGAGCAATGGTGCTCGTGTGTACTGGTAAGAGAAGCGGTCACTGCGTGTAAGTATTTGAGGTGACTGTGCATGTATTTTAATTCCTTTTATCACTCTTAATTTTTGCGTATGCAATGCCAATGCCCAATTATCTGTGCGAACAACTTTCTTTTCCTTCCGTTCTTATGCCTGCTCATATTGCACATAGTTTTCTTGCAATATATTGTTGCCCCTGCACAAACACAATGCTTAAAGATGGGTAAACTCCATTATTAAAGTTACATTTACTTCAAGTGCCCTCTGTAAAAATTCAATGCTAAAAAACACGAGGCCTGCGCAGAAGGTGCAGCACAGTCGCAGCGAAAGCTAGAAGAGTGGCCTTTCAGAACCTTTTCTAAACACTCATTGAGTAACTGCTGCAAGCACACTTTCTTGATACCCAATAGGGCATTAATAATAAAACTGTGTAGTAGGCCGGCATTTGCTATGCTATTTTTTACCATTTTTCTGAGAAGCCTGGTATCCGTTAAACACTTGCGAGGAACTTTGTGCCAATGTGCCAATCGCTCATGCATTGGCTGAAGATGATTAGGAATCATACCTGAAGAGGGTATGCGCCACAGTCATTAGGTGATCAAAAACAAGCTTTTGTAATGGATTGTAGCATTGCACAACCCACTTGTTACGCTATTCGCATGGTGCGATGACTTGTTGTTTTTTCACTGTTTTAAAACGCTTTATCAGTCGTACTAACGAGATTGCTTTCACGACATCAAGTTTGCCTAAGGCAAGTTTGCAAATGAATGCCAAGCACTGGCATGGCTCAGTTTTTTTTTTTTTTTTATGGTAGATTACTCGGCTGGCACCCAGCGGACCCGAGTTAAAACCCAACTGTCTCATTGGTACTAAAAAATTTTTTCTTAATTTCGTGCGATGTGATTACGGACACCGGTGGCGGACAACTACGGCGCCGCGCGTGACTCGAGTTGTGATCTTATAACAGCTTTCGCTGTAACACTACAGCGCGCAGCAGACGTCCCTCGGTTTCCGCGCGCTCCTGAGCGTGGAAAGCGCACAGGCCTGACGCGGGGTCGTCGTTTCTTCCTCCGTGGGTAGTTCACTGCAAAAGGCCCACGCAGGAGCCGGCATTTTGGACACTCCTCCTATTCAAGGTCACCCACAGTTTTATATCTCTGAGGCCTTCAAATGAGTCGTCCACCGCCACCATTGAGTTTCATACAGTAATTGTATGAAACTCTATGACCGCTATAGAGTTTTATTATGCAGAGTCTGTATATTAACTGTATGTTCGCAGCACCGTTCGTTATGAATTTTGGACAACTCACAGAGATGCCGGTAGGCCACCATGGTCAACCAATCACGTAACAATTTGCATAGTCGCCACAGAGTACAGTCACAGAACACCTAGTACAGCACGGAGGTCCTCTGTGTAGTACAGTGTACCAGAATAAGGGGGCAGTGGGCGCACTGCCCTATCTCTGAGCTGCGCCGCCATGGCCCTCCCCGCATCGACAGATTGGGCACCCGCCAGGGGCCCTGCCGCCGGTTTCACAAAGAGACATGGCAGATTAGTCGAGAGAAAGGCTTCGAGATAGTGGAAATAAATGGAGAGGTGCATAGGTGGGGTGGTTTTCAGTGAGGCAGAATTCACTTCGACTGGAGGCTAGGCCATGAAGTGGGTTGGCGACTTGCAGGACGCGCAGTAGCTTTTTTGGGGGGCACATGGGCCCTTCGGGCTCCATGATAGCGAGTAATGAAGAAAACAACCAGGGGGACTCTTTGACAGGTGGTATTCGCGGTGAGATCGGCCTATAGGTAGCAGCACCATGCCGCGAAAGTGTGGATAGGTGGTCGGCGGCGCGTATACAAATACATGCAGCGGCGCTTCGTTGCGTGCGGTCTGAGCCGATTGTCGACGGATAAAATGCGTTGACTACAGTTTGCTGTTAATATCATTGCTCTTCTCTACTGAATCAGTGTACGACTCCTATGCAACAATAACATTACCGGCGAGTAAAGCGCATTCTGCCTTTCATAGAGATGCTCGCCCTGGGTGACTCTCTTCATGTTTTCGCGCTAAATCATGCGTCTTTACTGTGTTGTTTGTGCCTAGTTAGGTTGTGTTCTGCCTGTTACACACTGCTGTAGGGTGACTGAACAACTTATTTATGTACTTAATCGGCGTAGCGCGTTTTGAAACATAGGACAAGGGAAGGGACAGAAGGGAGCGCTTACTTCCAACGAAACTTTATTTCGAGGAGCGTACATATATATGCTCATGAAATTCGAAAACAACAGACAAACAGATGAAAAACCCTCTATTGCCATGCGCTAAAAACTTATGATCTCAAAAAAACGACAATTCTTTTTCACAAAGACCGAGAGAAGGATTGCTGACGCAGTTCAGCCCTAATCTACTGATCCTTTCTGCTTCAATAATCTCCCTTGTTACTTTATTTCTGTTTTTTCCTATGATTACCGTACCATGAAAAAGTGGTTTGCAGCCACACGTGCTGCAATGTAGTGCCAAAAAACCATCTCAACCATTTTTTACGTTGCAAGCGTGTTCGCGGAGCCGGTCATTATTACACCTGCCAGTTTGTCCTATGTAGTGTTTACCGCATGAAAGAGGTATCTGATAGATTACAAATTGCGCGCATGTGACAAACAGTGTTAAGTTCTTTTTGGAGCATCCCGGTTTTGCATGTGAAACAAATTTCATACACAAGTACGAGAGCTTTTTCGGGGCAGAAAACACCACCTTTACATTGGCCCGCTCTCCAACCTTTTTCAAGTTGTGGGAGATTCCATGCAGATAAGGCACTACGACCAGCTTCTGACGTCTCACTGGCTCAACATGAGGGAGAGCTTGATGCAAGGACTGAAGCTTCTTGACCAGAATTCCCGCGACGGAAACCTGTACGTGAGAGGGGTAGCCAGCGTCCAGAAGTCGTTCTGCTTGTTCCTTGCAACTAGCTGCCATCAGATGTGGACAAGACTTCTGCAAGGCGTTACTAAAGCACATGTTTACAATGCCTCGTTTTACGAGCTTAGTATGGGCGGAATGGTACGGAAGCAAAGGTTTGTTACTCCTCGGTTTGTTCATCCAACAAATGTGGTCTAGGTAAAACGTGAGAGCGATATCTAAAAATCTGAGAGTGTTATCAAGAGGCAACTCATGGGTTAAAACAAGGGGACTAAACCGCTCCTTGATGAAGTTGAGGATATCGAGGGCACAAAAAATGGGATCACAGTGAAGAAGAATGAGGAAGTCGTCAACAAATCTAAAGATGTGCATGATTCGGTTGTCACTAAGGTCACCGGAAACGGTTCTGTCGAGCTTGGCTAAAAACAAATTACTTAAGATTGGAGCAATACATGATCCATTACAAATGCCTTCCTTTTGAAGGTGGGGCTTCCCATTCCATTGTATAAAAGTAGATTGCAAATAAAAGGATAAAAGTTCTAAAAAGCTTCTAGACGAAATACCAGCACTATTCTGAAATGTTATGCTACCAAGCTTGTTAATGCTCTCTTCTACACAACTAAGAATCGATTTGTGAGGCAACGAATAGTACAGATCTTTTACATCAATGGAAAAACCACACATGTGCTGATTCGAACGGGATCGGACGAAATCAAGAACTTGATGGGAATTTTTCACGAGAAATGGGTCATCTACTGTTAATAGACCAAGCTTACTTTGTAAAAACAACGCAACATTTTTTTGCCACGGGTCATTTTCTGAAACGATAACACGAATTGGTTTTTCAGGCTTATGTGTTTTCGCACGGAAGAATACCTCAAGACAATCTTTTTTGATATTTGCTATGTCACTAACAAGTTTACTGAGGTCGAGCTTTTCACACATCTTTTTCGCCTGAGACTTGACTTTAGAAAGAACAACATTGTCGTAACAGTTGAAAACAGATGAAACAGCTTCACTTGCTTTAGAACTGAAAAGCTTCTAAGAAAAAACGGCAAACCCTCCTTCCTTGTCGGCTGGAAGTACGGCGAGGGCGTTGTTCCTAAGGTACTGGTACAAATCTAAGTACATCTTTAGATTTGTTGACGACTTCCTCATTCTTCTTCACTGTGATCCCATTTTTTGTGCCCTCGATATCCTCAACTTCATCAAGGAGCGGTTTAGTCTCCTTGTTTTAACCCATGAGTTGCCTGTTAATAACACTCTCAGATTTTTAGATATCGCTCTCACGTTTTACCTAGACCACATTTGTTGGATGAACAAACCGAGGAGTAACAAACCTTTGCTTCCGTACCATTCCGCCCATACTAAGCTCGTAAAACGAGGCATTGTAAACATGTGCTTTAGTAACGCCTTGCAGAAGTCTTGTCCACATCTGATGGCAGCTAGTTGCAAGGAACAAGCAGAACGACTTCTGGACGCTGGCTACCCCTCTCACGTACAGGTTTCCGTCGCGGGAATTCTGGTCAAGAAGCTTCAGTCCTTGCATCAAGCTCTCCCTCATGTTGAGCCAGTGAGACGTCAGAAGCTGGTCGTAGTGCCTTATCTGCATGGAATCTCCCACAACTTGAAAAAGGTTGGAGAGCGGGCCAATGTAAAGGTGGTGTTTTCTGCCCCGAAAAAGCTCTCGTACTTGTGTATGAAATTTGTTTCACATGCAAAACCGGGATGCTCCAAAAAGAACTTAACACTGTTTGTCACATGCGCGCAATTTGTAATCTATCAGATACCTCTTTCATGCGGTAAACACTACATAGGACAAACTGGCAGGTGTAATAATGACCGGCTCCGCGAACACGCTTGCAACGTAAAAAATGGTTGAGATGGTTTTTTGGCACTACATTGCAGCACGTGTGGCTGCAAACCACTTTTTCATGGTACGGTAATCATAGGAAAAAACAGAAATAAAGTAACAAGGGAGATTATTGAAGCAGAAAGGATCAGTAGATTAGGGCTGAACTGCGTCAGCAATCCTTCTCTCGGTCTTTGTGAAAAAGAATTGTCGTTTTTTGAGATCATAAGTTTTTAGCGCATGGCAATAGAGGGTTTTTCATCTGTTTGTCTGTTGTTTTCGAATTTCATGAGCATATATATGTACGCTTCTCGAAATAAAGTTTTGTTGGAAGTAAGCGCTCCCTTCTGTCCCTTCCCTTGTCCTATGTTTCAACAAAACGCGCTACGTCGATTAAGTATGTCTTACCAACATGCCCAACTTTATACTCTAGTCAATTATTTATGTATTTGTCATCTGCATACGACAAAAAAAGAGAGAAAATAGAAGAGGAAGCCCGCATATCTGTACGATTTGTTCAGTATCCCCATTTGCACTTTATACGCATATGATTTTTTTTTCCTCATTCTGTTCACCATGAAATGTGGAACAGTCGATAAGGCTAGACAGGAAAACTTAGTGGATGACGGCGCTTTGCACTACACTGCGTTTACCACGTGTACGCTCATGTTCTGGCACCAGTAAGAGTATTAAGAAATTTATATAACAGTTCAGCAGAAACCTTTCATCGATGCATACGTGCATGACAGTGCTATAACAAAAACTTAGGTAATGGGACAAGCATGTTTTTTTTTACAAACAAAAAATGACCACTGCCTTCCGTCGGTCACTAAAAATGTCGCACAAACGCCGAAGATAATGTAAAGAAAGGTTAAATTTTCAGTAAAATTATAGGATATAATATATAAGGCATGCCATCTGAATTAATTTTCAACGTCTGGGCTTCTAAAAGCGTTCCTAAATCTAAGCACACGGTTGCGCACTGTAACGTTTATTTAGGTGCAGTTTAAGTACCGATGTGTCACAGTTTATGTGATAGGAATATTGCTATTTAGTGGTACCACGGCCAGATAAACAAAGCTAAGGCTCCTCGCATGATCGGGAAACTACAGTGCTGTAGTTGTACACCTACCAACAGCGCGCAAGCGCATGGCCTAAAGCCTGTTTTTTGTAACAATCAAGTCACTATGAAATGCTGCATTCCCACAGCATTAAAAAAACCTCATATTTGGGAGGATGCCAAGAGCATTTTGCGATGTGCTTAAAACAGAAAGTAGCACCCACTCTGAAATTATTCTGGTGAATAGAGGGTACGACGACTATAAACAGCACTCGCCGATCTTATTACTACGCACTAACAACCGAACAAAGCCAAATGCTTTCGTACGTCATATCAGCTATACGTGAAAACAGTTACACTCGCACTTACATGACCGGACAAACCACACTTTGAGAATGTGCATGTCGTAGGCACAGATAGAAACACGACGTGGCTAGCACACGACGCACGGATCAATCCACACTTCGCCACTTTGGCCAGTTGTGGCTAAGTGGCGACTCTGCTCGATCTCGTGGCCAATGGGCAGATATGATGCCGAAGTGGCACCAATATCTAAGACACATAGAGTCCGAGGTAGAAATCAATGTAGGCACGAGGGCCGAACCAATTCAGGCGTAGCGTATATTAACGTGCTGGGTGGCAGGAATAGGCTGAAGTGGGGAGAAATAGAACAGCTAAGAGAGGAGAAGCTGGTGGTATATGGGTTTATAGAAACACATCTTAGGGACGTGGAACAACCACCTAACAATCTGTACTACGCATGAGAATATTGTAATAGAACAAACGGCAGTAGAAAGGGGGGTAGTATTGGGCATTGATTCATAAAAGTATACAGACTGGCAAAGGATCAAGCAGGAGTGTAGGGAACATTTATGGCTGAAAGGGAAAGTGGCAGGGCAGAGGACACTCCTGGGTTTTGTATACTTGTGGACAGGGGCAAAATCCAGAGAGGAAAATCAACAAATGGTGCAGTGCATATGAACTGACATAGACGAACTCGGAAAAAAGTGTGAGGTAATTGTATTAGGAGATATGAATGCGCACATAGAAGATATGGATGGATATACTGACCCAACAGGCAGAATGTAATGGATATGTGTGAAACGAATGATTTAATAATTTGCAACAGTACCTATAAATGCGAAGAGCAGATAAAATGGGAGGTGGGAAGGCTGCAGGCGACAATAGATTACATATTGATAATACATATGATGTATGACCAGCTACGGGGATGAACATAGATGAATATGGGTCCAGAAACTTAGGTAGTGATCACAAGCGTATCAAGCTGAGTTTTGAAAGAGAAATTAAAATGGAAAGGAGGCATTATGAGCAACTACACGGTAATGTTTATTCAGAAAGGCAAATAGAAATAGCAACTAGGTAAATAGAGAAAAGAATCACGGACGATACTAAAACAGAGTAGACGTACACAAATCTAACTCGATTGTTTGAGTTAGAGCTTGCTAAGGCAGGAGTCAAATCAACCGGAAAACGGAGACACAAACCCAAGAGCTGGTAGCATAAGGAAGTTAAGGGAGCCATAGAAAAACGTCAAGAAGCCTCCAGGGAACACAGGTATGCTAAACAGAAGGGTGAACCGGACGATGATCTCAAAAGAAAATGGGATAATTTTTTTGAGCTGCAGAAGGGAAGCACCCAATCTGATCAGTGAGAAGATTAAAAGAAAGGGGGCCCTATGGATGGCGGAAGCAAACAAAAAGAATAGAAAGGCAGGTGCAAAGTTTTGGAACTACCTCAATTCTCTGAGTAATAATACAATTATGCATGGAACAGATGCTTACAACTACAGTTCAAGGAGTCAAACTAGAAGGGGATGAGGCAATGGAATATATAAAAACAATAACGAAAAAAATCTAAACACCTAGAAAGCGCTACATGCACCGTACTAGATGAGTATCGAGCAATTAGCGCAGTGGCTCCACTGGGACAACGACAGTGGGAAAGGGCAGAGAAAGGGGTTACTAATGGCACATCAACAGGCCCTCACGGCACCCCAGTCATGCTAATGAATAAACTAGGACCAACCTCTAAGCAAACATTAATAGAGGTAGTGAGCAAAACAAGAATGGATGGTGAAGCCCCCAATGGGTCGAAACTAAACAGGATGAGCATTATCTATAAAGAAAAGGGGGACAAAGCCGATATAAACAACTACCGTCCTATGACAGTGACATCAGTAGTTTACAGGCTGGTGATGCAGATAGTAAAGGAAAGACTACAGACATGGGTGGAGAGTGAGGGGGTGCACGGGAACTACAAAATGGGTTCCGCAAACGAAGGAGGTTGGAGGACAATCTGTTTTGATGCAGTGTATTGAAATAACGGAAGAACACAGGCCCCTGTGGCTGGCATTTCTAGATATCAAGGGAGCTCATAATAGTGTGATTCAAGAAGACTTGTGGGGAATACTGGACACACTAGATGTGGAAGATGGAATAAATAATCCTCTAAAGGCTATCTATGAAAGTAACCAGGTAGTTATCAAATGGGAAGAACGGGTATCTGAACCTATAGAGATACAACGCGAGCTTCGACAGGGATGTCCCTTGTCACCTTTGTTATTTATGCTGTATTTACAGGGACTAGAAGCCAAATTAGAAGGGAGTCGACTCGGCTTCAGCTTTCCTTTACCAAGCAAGGAAAACACATTGAACAGTCATTACCAGCATTGATGTATGCAGATGATATAGTATTGTCGCGGTACAGTGCGTACACACGCGTCAGTATTAATAGCCGACAACAAGGAAGATCTGCAGGGATTGATAGACATCTGTGGTAATGTAGAGATAGGTTAAATTTGAAGTTCGGCAGGGAAAAATCAGCAATCATGACTTTTAATTATAATAAAAACAGTGAGCAGAAGATACAGGAAGTTACGCTAGAAATAGTAGATAATTACAACTATTTGGGCATATGGATAAATAATGGGCTGAGTATTTAAGGGAGCACGAAACATACGTAATGACTAAGGGCACCAGGAATGCAGCTGTAATGAAAAATAGGGCACGTTGGAACTACATTAGATATGACATTGTGTGAGGGATTCGGAAAGGTGTCACGGTCCCAGGTTCAAGCAAGATTGAAAATTAAACAACGCGGCATAGGTAGACTTGCTTTGGGAGCACACGGGATACCCCAAATTAGGGGTACAGGGTGACATGGGGTGGACATTGTTTGAGTGCAGGGAAGTTAGAAGCAAGATAGAATTTGAGGAGTGATTGAGAAAAATGGGAAAGGAAAGTTTTCAGCTACTTGCGCATGAAGAATGTTGATACTAAGTGGAGGAAGCGAACTCGAAAATTGTCAAGCAAGTGTTTAGATAACAGAAGAATACCAAGCCAAAAGGAAACATTGGCTAAGAAGAAGGCGAGGGAAACAGAGAGGGACATGGGGAAGATTGGAATGCTTACGAAATCATCACTGGAGACCTACCGAACTTCGAAACAGGAAATTGCAAAAGAAAAGATTTACGATGATTCTTGGGGTAGTTATCTGCTGTTCGAGGCCAGAACAAAATTGTGGACGAAGACGTACTGAGCCAAATACATGTACGAAGTCACAGACACGGCGTGTAGACAGTGTAGTGCGTGTGGAGAGGAGGAGGAAACGGCTGAACATTTGATAATGTTCGTTAAAGGGCTCCACTCTATAATCCAAGATAATGGTGCGGAATTTTTCAAAGCATTGGGATTTAGAGACAGTGAAGGCAAAATATATACTTTAAACGGGTGGAAATAACCAGAAGGAGGCTAACTGATTGGTGGCTACAATCAAGGCGCGAGTGAAATTCAATCCTTAATGATAGTACTTAACTTTACGGCTAGGTGGCGTCTAAAGGGCACAGGCGGATACATCCGTTCATCCTGAAAACTTTTGCTATGTGTGAAGAGCGTCCGCGCTTCCCTGGGGTCGAGCTGGTAACGTTGCAGCTCGGGGGTATTAAACACGGTATTGAAGGCGGGGAGAGGGCCTTTACAATGACGCACGAGATAAATATATTGTGAGCATTACTCATGCGCGACATCTTCTCATATGTACATACTCATCATCATCAGTCTGACCTGTGTTGTGGGGCAGACGCTCGGCAAGTAAAAGAAGTGTCCGCAGCAAAAACGTTGCCTTACAAGTGGTGGAGAGTGCTTTCCGGTCCCCTGGTCCTCTCCCTGCAGCGCTTTTTTGTTATCTTCGACTACCAACCATCCCTGGAGCTCCGGTCGGGTCGCCCTTTGCGCAATCAGCCCACGGTCATGTCGCAAAACGAGCACAACAACACGGCTCCATCCACCCCGCCGACACCCCTGGGCATGCCTTCATGGACTGTCACCGCCCCTCAGAAAGATCCCCCGATGTTCGCTGGCCTTCGCGGTGAAGACGTTGAAGACTGGTTGGATGAGTACGACCGTGTGAGTGCGCTTAACTATTGGCATGATTCTGTGAAGCTGTCCCGCGGGCCGTTCTATCTGACGGGGGTCGCTAAGACACGGTTTCTCAACCATCAGCTGGATTTCCCAGACTGGCCTACCTTTAAGCAGCAGCTCCGTCAGATATTTTCCAACCCTTCTGTACGTGCAGATATCGCCAAACGGAAGCTTGCTGAACGTGTCCAGCACTCCGGCGAGTCCTATACTTCGTACATTGAAGATGTACTCGCCCTATGCCGTCGCGTCGACAGCTCGATGGCGGAGCATGACCGCGTTCGCCACCTGCTCAAGGGCATAGGCGCCGTCGCATTTAACGCTTTGGCGGCAAAAAACCCCACCACGGTCGCGGATATCATCAGTACGTGTCAGCGGCTCGACGACCTTCAACTTATACGTTTACAACCTGACACACGAGATCTCAGGCCAACGCATGACAATGAGCTCCGTGCATTGATACGGTCCATGATTCGCGAGGAGCTGCAACTCCAGGCCACCTCGTCGTCTTGTGAGCTCCGCATAACACCTTCTGCAGGCAGCCTCCGCAACATCGTCAGGGAGGAACTGGCATCCATGACGTGTGAGCAAGTCCCGAGCTCGCAAACCATTCCAAAGCCGACATACGCTCAGGTGGTTGCAGCATCACCTTTTCAGCAATCACCGCAGTATGTGTCAACTACGCAGCCCTCCCTAAATGTCCTCGCCCCTAGGGCACCACCTCCTTCTTTCCATGCCTGTTCTTTCCATGCCTGGCGTCCATCTCGACCGATTTGCTATTATTGCGGAATACGTGGCCACGTCTCACGGTTCTGTCGTCGACGTCAACAAGACGAAAGGCGGGGCTATGGGAACTACGAGAGGGATGAGCTCGCCCCTGCTCCACAACATCGCCACCCATACCAACTGTACCAACGCCGTTCACCATCTCCATAGCACTTCGAAGCAGCCAGTACCTTCCGCTCCTCGCGCCGTCGTTCCCCGTCACCTATGCGCCGTTCCTCGTCACCTCGCCGTTCCTCGTCCGGCTACCACGGCGTCTGATCATCGCCCGGAAAACTAAACAGTGCAGCTTCAGGAGGGAAAGCTGCATTTGGCGGACTGCATCAAACTCCTCCAGAATAGCCTTCAAGTGTACTTTCAGTGTGTGTTGAGGGTATATGAACTGAATGAAGCCTTGGTGGACACAGGTGCATCGCTCTCAGTTATTAGTGTGGACTTGTGTTCCCGTTTGCGCAAAGTGAAGACACCGCATGATGGCCCTCCCCTTCGCTGTGCTAATGCGGTTTTCGTTCAGCCTTCTGGTGTTTGCACAGCACGAGTTTTTATCGAGGGCATCCTTCACCATATATATATATATATATATATATATACAGTTCCTCGTTCTGTCATCATGTACTAATGCGCTCATTTTAGGGTGGGACTTTCTCTCCTCAGCTTCAGCCATGATATCTTGCCGTCAGAGGGTCATTCGCATGTCAGATACTGCGCCCATATCGAGTGTCATCCGCAGAGCGGAAAATAATCGAGAACAACGTCGCTGATATGCTCAAACGAGATGTTATCCGGCCATCGTTCAGCCCGTGGTCATCACCTGTAGTGCTAGTCCGAAAGAAGGATGGTTCGGTGCGATTCTGCGTCGATTATCGAGCACTTAATAAGATCACGCGCAAAGACGTGTACCCGATCCCACGAGTCGACGACGCACTTGACTCTCTGCAAGCGCTGAATTTTTCTCCAGCCTCGATCTACGGTCTGGTTATTGGCAAATACCTATGCACGAAGCGGACAAAGGAAAAACTGCCTTTGCAACACCAGACGGGCTGTATGAATTCAACGTGATGCCATTCGGTTTATGTAATGCTCCTGCCACGTTTGAACGCATGATTGACACAGTTCTACGCGGCCTAAAATGGAAAACATGTCTCTGTTATCTAGATGACATCGTCATTTTCTCCTCTTCTTTTCGTCAGCATCTTGATCGTTTAGACGAAGTTTTGACGTGTATTTCTAATGCTGGACTTCAGCTAAACACCAAAAAATGCCACTTCGCCAACAAGAACATCAAGGTGTTGGGCCACCTTGTCAGCAAAGATGGCGGTCGCCCGGATCCTGACAAGCTTGCTGCCGTGATACGTTTCCCTCGGCCAGAAAATCAGAAACACCTACGAAGTTTCCTGGGCCTGGCGTCCTACTTCCGCCGCTTTATTAGCCATTTTGCTGCCATCGCGTCGCCACTGCATAAGCTGCTGACATCCGGATCAACTTTCGCTTGGAACGACGACTGCGAGCGGGCCTTGCAAGCCCTCAAGCATGCTTTAACATCAGACCCTGTTCTGTGTCATTTCGACGAGAACACACCTACATGTCTCCACACCGACGCGAGTGGCCAAGGCATCGGTGCAGTTTTTCTACAGCGGGATGCCACTTCACGGGAAAGAGTTATTGCGTATGCTAGTCGTGCTCTTACGGCTGCTGAAGAAAACTACTCCATAACTGAGCAGGAGTGCCTTGCTGTCGTCTGGGCCATACAAAAATTTCGACCATATCTTTGCGGACGCCACTTCACAGTTATTACAGACCATCACGCCTTGTGCTGGCTATCGTCACTGAAAAACTTGTCTGGTCGCCTCGGTCGTTGGGTGCTCCGCCTACAAGAGTACGATTTTGACGTCATCTATCAGTCTGGCAAAAGACACCAAGATGCAGATGCTCTCTCTCGCTGCCCCCTTCCACTGTCACCATCGAGTACGTCAGGTGATTTCTCGTCTGGTGGGCAAAACACTGCGTCACCCCTCACATTATCACAACTTGCGGTTATCGACACGCCAGCTTCAAATCGCTACACCGAGTTCGCCACACGCCAGCATGATGATCCATATTGCAATAGCATTATTCAACGCCTAAATGGTATATCACCTACTCCTAATGCTAGATTGCGCCGAAAACTACGGCAATTTAAGCTCGATAACAATGTGCTCCATCGTTACGTTTACACTACTGATGGACACCGCTGGGTTCCAGTACTTCCGCGTTCTCTACGTCACCAAGTCCTCGAAGCCTTTCACGACGACCCATGTGCAGGCCACTTGGGATTTCACAAAACACAAAGCCGCATCAGGAAACGTTTCTTCTGGCCTGGCATCTCTACTTTTGTGGCCAAGTGCGTTGCATCTTGCCATCTGTGTCAACGGGGGAAGCGACCAACTTCGTCTCCTGCTGGCCTTCTGCAACCCATCCCGGGTCCCGAGACACCTTTCGCCATCGTTGGCATAGACCTACTAGGACCTCTCCCCATCACGCCAGCAGGTAATCGTTGGATTGTGACTGCTGTCGATCACCTGACACGGTACGCAGAGACTGCTGCACTACGCACAAGTTCTGCTTCAGACGTCACAGACTTCTTTCTCAACGCCATTGTATTGCGTCACGGTGCACCTTGCGTCCTCCTGAGTGATCGCGGCAAGACGTTCCTGTCCACCATAATCGAAACCCTGCTCACAACCTGTGGTACAGTACATAAGACGACGTCAGCCTACCACCCCCAAACTAATGGGCTGACAGAGAAATTTCATCGGACACTAATACACATGCTATCGATGTACATCGCACCAAACCACGACAACTGGGATACGATTTTGCCTTTTGTGACGTTTGCCCATAACACCGCTGTTCAAAGAACTACTGGCTACTCGCCTTTCTACCTCGTGTACGGCCGTACACGGACATTCACCATCGACGTCTCTTTTCTAAATGTTCCAACTGACTCCTCGGCAACCGTATCAGAGCAGTTCATCACAAGGCTCGAGGAATGTCGGCAACGGGCTCGCCTTAATACAGAAGCCAATCAGCAAGATCGCAAGCAACGCTACGACAGCTCTCATCGCGACGTCTCCTTCAGTCCGGGGGATGAATTGTTGCTTTGGACGCCCATTCGTACTCCAGGATTGTGCGATAAATTTCAGTCACGCTTCATTGGACCTTATACAATCAACGAACAAACGTCACCGGTGAACTACCGTGTCACTCCCAGCGACCTTTCTTCGGATCGTCGCTGTCGTGGTTCGGAGATTGTCCACGTATCGCGTCTGAAGCCATTCGTACGACGTTCCGTTTCCGTCTAAGACGCGTCCGGGCTGGCCGCTCAAGCGTGGGGGGGGGGGGGAATAAGTGTGAGCATTATTCATGCGCGACATCTTGTCATATGTACATACTCATCATCATCAGTCTGACCCGTGTTGTGGGGCAGAGGCTCGGCAAGTAAAAGAAGTGTCTTGCAGCAAAAACGTTGCCTTACAATATGTATATAGATACAGAAGAGCATCGGGATCTTGACTTTTTTTTTAGCTGGACCAAGTAGCTTAAGCTGTTGTTTCTATTCGTGTGTACCCAGCTGCAGCACATGTTCACGTCATTCATTCATTTGAAGGACCTTTGTAGGTATCACGTGTGCCGCTTTACTGCACTTGCGAATGCTGGTTTTCTGGAGGATTGTCATATAGCTGTGTATATACGACACCAGAATGAATAACTGTGGCGAGGACTACAGTTTGATAAAAGTTTGCCCTGCAGCCTGCGTCCTCGGAATGCGCCGCTGAGCTTTTCCGCTTAGGGGTTTCGTTCCCTGGCAAATTTGCGCATGTCGTGTTGGTGTTGCCGTTGCTGTCGAACTGTTTACCTTCACAGAAGTAGACGCGCTTTTCGTAGGAACCCAAAGCCGACACGTGCGGTCCGCACAGACGGATAACTTCTCCAGCGGCAATGCACAAGGAAAGCATCTGGAATCAATAAAAGAGCTGCTACGGTGTGAAAGACGAAAAAAAAAAAGACTCGAAGGAACGCGAGGGCGAAGTGCAAAGCTGTACAAATAGGGCAGGTGCGCGTGCGGGGGAGGGAGCGCTGAGGTGTTCTGGTAAAAGGGTAGGTTTGAAGAAAGAAAGAAGAGGAAAGCAATGCCAGGAAAGTTGCAGTGTAACTTTGGCAGCTGGTGGTCGCTGTGAAGGCGTGTAAATATTTTAGTATCACCCGAAAAGTTAAAGCATCAAACAAAATTCGGGGGGGGGGGGGTCAGAACCCCCTCAACCCCCCCCCCCCTAGTTACGGGCCTGGGAATTGCTCACGTACCCGCGAAAAGGCCCATTGAATTGGAAATTTTTCTCGGCTTTCGCGGCGAGTACCCTGTGCTTCGTTGATCGTATTTCCGCGTAGCGGAAGCTTTTGTTATTTGTTTTATTGTCACTGTGGCCGTACAGCTTCATTATTAGTACTTTATGTCGGGGACTGTCACTTGTGATATGCAACCGCGCCATACGCAGTGCAAGACCATGCACTTCGCGAATGATAATGTCGAAATTTCACGCTTAAAAAAGAGTTCAATTCCTACTCTGTCAATACTAAACGCCTGTTTCAAGTGCTTCGTGTGAGAAAGTTAGCACTTGGGACGCTGAGAGTAGAAAAAACCGGCTCACAGCACGTCCACATGCATCAACGTATACTTCGCATGCAGTATTTGCTTTCAAACAGCGTAAAACCTCCTGTTTCCCGTTCTTCCTGTCTCCACGATAAGCTGGAAATTAACTTAAGAAATTTGGATCTGACAGCTCAAAAGGTCATAACTAGTTAACAATTGGAAGAAATATACAACGCATTGAGTCTCAATGTGCATAGTTCACACAATATTCTATTTTACTGTTTCACCTCCCGTGGTCTCTTGCTTTATTACAGTATATGATTATGCTAATTTAGCAATTTATCATTTGTATACATCTGCCTCTCCAAGCTGCCCAAAGCATACAACCATGGCTGTCACCTTTGCCAAAAGGGCCAAGGACGAAACATCTGAAGAACTCGCCACAGGCGTATTTAGAAAGAAAAATTGCGCAGCATATGAACATTCTTATGGTGCTAATAAGCACTCACTATCTGGGCACATATGGTTTAAGCCAGAAAACGCTGCTGTGGAAAGCTGTAAATGGCCAGAATGACTTTAATAGCAACGGTGAAAGCCTCATTCAGTGTGGGAAAAATATAGATGGCCAAAGCAGCGCTTACATAAGCGGACAATGTGTAAGAAACAGATGGCGAGTGTAGCTTTTGTATCAATGATCATAAAAATACAACTAGTGCTCTTTGACTCGACACAGAGAAACAAAAAAGAGAGAGGAAAAGAGAGATGTTCGAAGCAAAAATAGGTGAGGGCTCTAAGTTTATGGTCAATAAAAAGCAGATACGATTGAACCTAACCAGGCAGTAAACAGCAAAATAAACACTACGTAACAGTGAAAAAAAAAACTCGCAGTGTTTCTTATGCATTTACCCGAAGCGACCTGAAGGCGACAGCTGTCTGCGTCTTTTTGTTCAGTCAATTTATTAGTCTTCCCCCCCCCCCCCCCCCACTCCCTGTGAATGTTTTCTGCACCTGAAGTGGCTTTGCGCTGATTTATGACTGGAGGCATTCCAAACTTTCAGCAACTCGCTGGGTTCTGCTCGGCCTGCGTGATTGGTGGGCCGATCACACGATAACAAAGCAGTGCAAAGCGACGATGCCGTCTCATGACGTGATCATGGGACCGTCATGACGACCTTACACATTCTGGTGATCCGTGATCTCACGATGACGGCATGTGGTGACGTCATCACGCGATGATTTTTGCATCAGTCCTGTTGACGCCGACGTCGCGGGACGCCAAAGCCACCCACGGTCAATTTTGTTTTAGGCGAAAATCTTAGATGCCTCATCAAACGGGAAGCTCGACCATTTGCGTCCCGAGTCGTCGACGTCGTGTGATCGAACAAAACCATCACGTGATGACAACATATACGACGCCAGACATCGCCAAAAATTGTTACGTCATCAAAACATCACGTGAATTCACGTGACGACGTCATCGCATGACATCCGAGCTTGGTGCAATGTGGTCTGATCATAGAGCCAATGCAAAGCGAGTTTTGCAGTGGCTCCAGTTTAGGAGGCAGTGCAAACCTCGTTAGGAATTGAATAAAATGGAAAAACATTATTTCAGTCCTGCAGAATGCGCTTAGCGTGTAGCAGGCGTTTCCCACGTAAGGACCGACAGGGAGTATCTGGCGGCCGCTTCGTGGGCCTGCTGGACGGCCCATTTCTGGTCGGCGAGCTGGGGCATCGGCCCCTTTCAAGCCCCACCGGTGCGTGCCCACGCCCAAGCTACACCAGTGCTCTCCCCCAGCCGCGATGCAAGACGGGTTTGCAACCACGGAAAAATCCTTATGACAGTGATAGACTGGCGGAGTAGGATCAGTACATCGACTGAGAAGAAAAAGAAGATGGCTTTCGCCATCAAATCGTCTTTGGTGGAGGGCACCCTGAGAGTTTTTAATGAGGTATCTAGGCATCCCACTTCAATAAATTCGCGTAGTAAATTAGACGGTGTGCTTCATGTGTAAAATCCCAGCCCCGTATTCACAGTGAGGACAGAGATAACAGACGTCCAACTTAGCTGCAGCACCACAAACATCGAAGCCATGAAGTAGCACCAAGCAATGAACGAATAATATAAGTGTTGGATTTTAACGTCCCAAAAGCACCATTCATGCGATTATGAGAGACGCCGTAGTGGATGGCTCCAGAAATTTAAGCACACGTGCCTAAAGCATTTTCGCCGCCATTGAAAATGCGGCCGCCGAGGCCGGGATTCAACCCCGCGACCTCCGGGCTAGCAGCCGAGTGCCTTAGCCACTAGACTACCGTGGCGGGTAAGGATTTAATGAAACGTCCAGTGAATTTCACGTATTATCACATCCCAGAGCCCAGAAAGTGTGTCCGCCGGTTTCCATATTCGGCACGTTTAGTGATTATTACGGTTATGTGCGATGAACAACACAGTCTAGTCTGCATGAATGAAAATCAGAGCGATCAGAAGAAGCTTTTCTTCACAATAGCGGCTCTTTACACCAGCCAAAACTACTCACGGCGCGCGATGAAAGCAGGTGAAATCGGGAAAGCGTCGTCTGCTCTGACCACCGGCGCTCCGCTCTCCCATAAAGCCCCAGAGCCGATCCAGCAGGGGTAGGCACGGCGCTTAGATTTCTGGAAAGGTCCATTCTTGTGTAACACGCACATTATTTGATAGCTTTTTTTTTCATTGTAGTTGCATAGTAACGACGCTTCTGTTTTCGGGCTTTGGATGTCTACTTATAGGCTTTTGAATTACATTCAATATTCCTTGCATATCACTTTTTATATTTTTGTGGTTGATTAGCAGACGTTTAATAACGTTTGTTGCATCTCTTTATTCTTTCACATTGAGTGATATTTTCTTTATTTTTACTCTATATTGCAATATAGCAATCATTTGAGCATACATAGACACGGCGTAGTGTGTAAATAAAATAAATTAGTTTTGTCGAGTGTTTCGCGTCCTATTTTATTCACGCTGCTGAATAAGCTGAAATTTAATTCCATTGTGTAGTGAAAATATGTGTACGCACTTGATGTACCTTTATTACTTGTTATGTACTCATTATAACCATGCATATATATTTTTCATTGTATCCGTTAGTACCACATTGGCCTACGAGCATAACCGGCCTTGATAACCTCGTATGATCTACGCCTGTAATTAAGAAGTTTGTTAATATTATGATGAGGATACATTTTATTACAAAGCCAAGTAATTTCATTTATGAATGACTCGCGAAAAAAAAGCATTACGCATGAAATACGATTCATAATCATCATCATCATGAGCGTGACTACGTCCACTGCAGGACAAAAGCCTCTCCCATGTTCCGCCAGTTCACTCGGTCCTGTGCTTTCTGCTGTCAATTTATACCCGCAAACTTCTTAATCTCATCTGCCCACCTAACCTTCTGTCTCCCCCCAACCCGCTTGCCTTCTCTAGGAATCCAGTTGGTTACCCTCAATGGTCAGCGCTTATCCAGTCTACGCGCTACATGTCCGGCCCATTTTAATTTCCTCGTCTTGATTTCAACTATGATATCCTTAACCCCCGTTTGTTCTCTAATCCACTCTGATCCCTTCTTGTCTCTTAAGGTTACACCTATACCATGTTTCTTTCCATTGCTCGCTGCGTCGTCCTCAATTTAAGCTGAACACTCTTTGTAAGCCTCCAGGTTTCTGCTCCGTAGCGAAGTACCGGCAAGATACAGCTGTTATATACCTTCCTCTTGAGGGATAGTGGCAATCGACCTGTCATAATTTGAGAGTGCATGCCAAATGTGCTCCACTCCATTCTTATTCTTCTAGTTACTTCAATCTCGTGGTTTGGCTCCGAGGTTATTACCTGCCCTAAGTAGACACAGTCTTTTAAAACTTGAAGTAGACTATTACCTATGTCGAAGCGCTGCTCTCTTCCGAGGTTGTTGTTCATTACTTCCGTTTTCTGCATATTAATTTAAGACCCACCTTTCTGCTCTCCTTGTCTAACTCCGTAATCATGAGTTGCAATTCGTCCCCTGAGCTACTCAGCAATGGCGAAGTGCAGCAATCGGTGAAGCGCAGCTTACTAAGGTACTCTTCATTAACCCTTATCCCTAACTGTTCCCACTCTAGGCCTCTGAAAACCTCCTGTAAGCACGCGGTAAATAGCATTGGGGAGATTGTATCTCCCTGCCTTACACCCTTCTTGATTGGTATTCTGTTGCTTTCTTTATGAAGCACTATGTAGCAGTTGATCCCCTGTATATTTCTTCCAGGATGTTTATATATACTTCATCGACGCCCTGATTCCGCAGTGTCTGCATGACGGCTGATATTTCTACTGAATCAAACGCCTTCTCGTAATCTATGAAGGCTATGTATAGTGGTTGGTTATACTGTGAGCATTTTTCTATTACCTGATTGGTAGCATGAATGTGGTCAATTGTTGAGTAGCCTGTTCGAAACCCTGCTTGTTCCTTTGGTTGATTGAATTCTAATGTTTTCTTTACTCTGTTAGCAATTACCTTTGTAAATAGCTTGTATACTACGGAGAGCAAGCTGATCGGCCTGTAATTCTTCAAGTCCTTGTCATCTCCTTTCTTATGTATTAAGATGATGTTGGCATTCTTCCAAGACTCTGGTACTCTTCCCGTCAGGAGACACCTCGTAAACAGGGTGGCTACTTTTCCTAACAGAATCTGTCCTCCATCTTTCAGCAGATCTAATGTTACCTGATCTTCACCAGCAGCTTTGCTTCTTTGCATGCTCTCCAAAGCTTTTCTGACTTCTTCTATCATGACTGATGGGGTGTCATCTGGGTTACTGCTACTTCTTATAGTATTAAGGTCGTGGTTGTCCCGGCAACTGTACAGATCTCTGTAAAACTCCTCCGCCATTTCAACTATCTTATCCATATTGATAGGAATTTTGCCTCGCTCTTAGTCAAAAAAAAAAGGGGGGAAATGAGGCGTTGTTTCTAATTGCACATGGGCTCGAAAGGCGAGAGTGAAGTCGCAGGTTACTGAGGTACTCTCCATTAACTCCATTACTGCTACAATGGCAAAATAGCATTGAACGTCGTATCAAATAGCAAGCAAATAAAATAAGCTTAAATGCATTCAACTACACGCCCTGTTACTGCAGCGGCTGCGTGGAGGAGCATCCGATCATTTTGCCCGGCGTGCGCCGACGACGCCGCCGCCGCCGATTCGGAACTACCTTCACGCCACCGCCGGTCGAAAAAGTTTCGTCGCAAACCTCTTGTAGTAAGGTCCCTATAGATAAAAACTTGTTTCATCTAGGGATCTTACGTAAATAGATAGATGTATCCAGCTGTGCCCTTTAAATTGGGTGGTGGCTAGCGCTACCTAGCAATAATGTTAAGTATTATATATCACTGTTACGTATAACTACAGTGTCTAGAAATGTACTGCCCAGTGTGCTGAGCACGCGCATGTGATGACTGCACTCAGATGCCACAAGCGGCGCTGCGTGTCGAGAGGGTGCAAAGAGCGGTTGTCAGTGCAAACCAAGAGATATGGCGGATGAGTCGAGAGAAAGGCTTTGAGGTGGTGGAAATAAACAAAGAAGTGCATGGGTGGGGTGGTTTTCAAGGAAACAGAATTCACTTCGATGGGCGGCTAGGTCATAAGGTGGGTTGGCGACTTGAACAGTAGCTTTTTGTGGGGGCACCCAAGCCCTCCGGGGTGCAGGATAGTTAGAAACGAGAAAAACAACCAGAGAGATTCTTTGGCAGGTAGTATGGAGAGATACGATTCGAAAGTGGCACCAGTATCTAAGATAGGTAGAGTCCGGGGCAGAGATAGACGCAGCCACGAGCGCCGAGCCAATAGACCGATCCCACAGGCCAGTTTCGCGACGCCACCGCTGCCGCGGCAGCCGCGGTGCATGCCGGTACTTGTAGTCGTCCGGGCGCACCAGCCAGCCGAAGTGCCTGAGCGTTCCCTTTTCGATAGATTTTTCGGTCGTGTGGAGCCGTCTTACGATGGGAGGATTTACGTGCTGTGTTCCTGGATGCTACAACAACAGCACAAGGGATAAAGGCTTGGGTTTCTACGTCTTTCCTAAAGAGCAAAAGCTTCGGGAGACGTGGATTCAGCGTATCAACAGGGCTGGACGGGGCGGCAGGTAAGACATCTTATTAAATGTATAGTGCCGCTTTGAAACTAAATAAGCGTATTGCGGTGGTTTTTTTATGTGAATGTTTAATCATGAAGCTTAGCATACCAAAGAATATGATCTTTGCTCACTCTGCCTGCGTATACTCTTACCGGATAGCTCAGCCGCGGTTCGCGGTTGTGCATGCCGGTCATTTTTTTAGCGCATCTTCCTTATTCTAGCGTTTTTTGTTACCGCTGCGTACTAATATTATTATTATTACGAGTTGTAGTGCTGAGGTCTTTTAGTTTTCCATGTTGCGCAAGTGCAGCACCGCGTACGCGGCTTGCGTTTTTTTTTTTTTTACAACGCAAGTGGCAAGCATGCAGGCATAAGGGGAAGGCAAGCTCATTGACGAGGCTCTCCTAATAGCTCTACCGTACATCGAGACCTTACTTTTTAGAAACGACGTAACGTACTTCACGGCACGCTTGCAACAACTTACCCAGAACTCGTTGTGCCAAACGACGATTAGCTTTCGCGGATCACCCTCGATGCAAACGGTGCCTCTGCTAAGCCAATACACTTTCTTAGATTACATATTTTTATCAGGGCGTTACCCTCTATTGGTGGAACATACAAACATCTGCATGCTGCGTACTCTATAAAAGAACCCCGGGCAGTGTCAGACAGTCGGTGCCCGTTGTCCACGCAGAAGCCAGGCCAATGAACCAGCTGCACGTATTAATAACATAATATGCCTCCACTGCATGATGCTCGTACCCGATGAGTAGTAGTAACGACGTGTGGACTAGTTGGTGTGGTAGCATCATGCAAAAAAGCACAAAAAACACTGAAACGCAGCAGTAGTTCTCATGAGAAGAAAAGAGAAGAAATCGCTCGCCCTGTTTTCAGGACCTTACCAGTACCAAATCTTTAGTCACATGATAGTAATCCCATGACAGGGACTGCACTTTACTAGTGCTGAGATAATCTTCACTGTTGCACATACGGCACACAGTAAATACTCTTAAGAGAAAAAAGCTTAGCGAAGTAGAAATTACAAAGACCATAAACAACAGGGCTATAACAACGAAAAAAAAATAACTGCAATGAAATAACGCAGGACCACGACAAAAGCCATAATAAAAACGCAATCCATGAAAAGAATATTGATTATTTAAAAATGCAGCCAATGCATTACTGTACCGCAAGAATGCAGTTTTCTAGGCGATGCCGTCCTCCAACCACACGAACCTGCAGCTCTCTGGTAACTGCATGTACGGAGGTAAATACTGTTAACAACGCACGAACGCGTGGCTTTCGATACGTGCAGCACAGCCTGCTGATAGCCACTGGCGTAACCAGCGATATTAGGTGACGGCGCTGCGGCGGCTTGGCATGCGAAAGCTATTGCCCATGTTTCCTTTTTTTTGGGGGGGGGGGGGGGGGGAGGCAGGGAGAGATTCGACACCAGAAGTCCCTCACCAATTGCTGTATGTTGAACGCGACACTCGTGCACGTAAGTGCCGTAAGACACGAAAGGTTCGGCGCCGCATATAAAGCCTGTCCCCAACAGCACGTCACTGTGCAAACAAACGTTGCAATCCCCGAGATGCACATGCGAAAAAAACAGTCGCGCAGAACAACCGCTTACATACATCACTCAAATGAAAACGGTACTCAACAGGCAATGAACGGGTGGCTGTCCTAAGTCCCGCCGAAACGAAGGAGTAGCAGGCACTTATGACCGAAATTCGCGCCGCCTGCTCCCATTAACAGACAATGTAGGTATTGAAAATACTCACATGACGACTTTTTCTTGCTGGTGAAATCGGAGAGACGTCCGCGAAGCTCCGGCGCAGTACTGAAAAAGCGGCGGCCACTGCGTAGTCGCTGTAGTCTGGTTGACCCATTGACTACAACTAAGATGGCGGCGGGGCAACTCCGGAAAACCGGCGCATGCGTTGATCGGCTGGTGGGATCGGTCTATTCAGGCATAGGGTATATAACATGCAGGGTGCCAGGAACAGGCTGAAGGGAAAGAAATAGAAGAACAGCTAAGGGAGCAGAGGCTGGTGGTATACGGTTTGGTAGAAACACAACTTAAGGACATAGAACAACCTTCTAACAATCTGGACTACACGTGGGAATACTGTAATAGAACAGAAGGCAGCAGAAAGGGGGGTGGTATTGGGGCATTCATTCATAAAAGTACAAACTGGCAAACGGTCAAGCACGAGTGCAAAAAACATTTATGGCTAAAAAGGGAAAGTTGCAGGGCAAAGGACACTCCTTGGTTTGGTGTACTTGTGGACGGGAGCAAAGACCAGGGAGGAAAACCAGGCAATGGTAGAGTGTACAATAAAGGACATTGAGGAGTTAGGAAAAGAGTGCGAGATAATTATACTAGGAGACATGAATGCGCACATAGAAGATATAGATGGGTATACCGACCCGACAGGCAAAATGATCATGGATATGTGTGAAAGGCTTGATTTGATCATTTGCAACAGTACCGAGAAGTGTGAAGGGCAAATAACATGGGAGGTAGGAAGGCTGCAGTTGACGATAGATTACGCACTGATGTCACATAGGATGTATGATAATCTCAGGAGAATGCACATAGATGAAGGTGGCTCCAGAAGTCTGGGTAGTGATCACAAACGTATAAAGCTAAGTTTTGGAAGAGCAGTAAAAGTGGGAAGGAGACAAGATGAGCAACTACAGGAAAATTTTTATTCCGAAAGGCAAATTGAAATAGCCACTAAACAAAGTGAGAAAGTATCACTGAGGATAACAAAACAGTGTGGACATACACGAATCTAATTAGATTGTTTAAGCTAGAGCTTGCTAAGACACGTGACAAGCCACCACGGAAAAGAAGACACAAACCCAAAAGTTGGTGGGATGAGGAAGTTAAGAGAGCCATAGCAAAACGTCAGGAAGCCTCTAGGGAACACAGACATGCTAAGCAACGGGGTGAACCGACAGATATTGTTAAAAGAAAATGGAAAATCTTTCTAAGCTGTAGAAGGGATGCATCCCTTCTCATAAATGAAAATATTATAGTAAAGAGAGCTCAGTGGCTGGCAGAAGTACATAAAAAAGATAAAAAGGCAGCTGCAAAATTTCGGAACCTTCTAAACTCCCTAAGAATTGAGACGAGCCTAGAGCAGAGGTTTATAACTACAGCTCAAGGTGCTATGCTAGAAGGGGACGAAGATATTGAATATATATGAACAACGGTGACAAAAATTTCAAAAAAGAAGTGCTTTATGCACTACAATAGACAAGGATGAATGAAGTGGCGCAACGGCTCCATTTTCACAACAAGAATGGGAAAGGGCTGAGAAGAGGGTTCTTAGTAGTAGATCAACTGGCCCATACGACATTCCGAATATGGTGATAAAAACATTAGGTCCGAAGTCTAAGCAGGCTTTGAGAGAGGCAGTGAGCAAAATAATGATCGATGGTGAAGTCCCCGATGAATGGAAACTTAGCAGGATGAGCATGATTTATAAAGGAAAGGGGCACAAAGCTGACATAAACAACTACCGTCCTATAATAGTGACGTCAGTGGTCTACAGGCTGGCGATGCAGATTATAAAGGAAAGACTGCAGACACGGATAGAGGATGAGGGGGTGCTGGGGGAACTGCAGAATGGGTTTCAGAAACACGGGAGGTTGGAAGACAATCTGTTCTTACTGACGCAGTGCATCGAAATAGCGGAAAGGGAACACAGGCCCCTGTGGCTAGCATTTTTGGATATCAAGAGAGCGTACGATAGCGTGGTTCAAGAGGACTTGTGGGGAATACTGGACACACTAGGTGTACAAGATGGAGTTACAAATCTTTTAAAGGATATCTATAAAGGTAACAAGGCAGTTATAAAGTGGGGAAAACAGGTATCCAAGCATGCAGAGGTAAAACGGGGTCTTAGGCAGGGGTGTCCTCTGTCACCCTTGTTATTCATGATGTACCTACAAGGATTAGAGGCGAAATTAGAGGGAAGTGGACTGGGCTTCAACCTCTCTTTTGTCAAACAAGGAAAACTCATTGAACAGGCAGTACCAGCATTGATGTACGCAGATGATAGAGTGCTAATGGCCGACAGCAAGAAAGATTTGCAGAGATTGATGTACATCTCCGGTAATGAGGGAGATAAGTTAGATTTCAGATTCAGTAAGGAAAATCAGCAGTCATGGTTTTTAATGATAATGAAAATAGTGAGCTTCGAATAGAGGAGGTCGCGCTAGAGATAATAGATAAATACAAATATCTCGGCGTATGGATAAGCAATGAGGCCGAGTACGTAAGGCAACACGAAAAATACGTGACGACTAAAGGTAACAGGAATGTCGCGGTGATGGAAAACAGGGCACTGTGGAATTACAATAGGTGTGATGTTGTGAGAGGAATATGGAAAAGGGTCATGGTTCCTGGTCTGACGTTCGGCAATGCGGTCTTGTGCACGAGGTCAGAAGTTAAAGCAAGATTAGAAATTAAACAACGTAGAATAGGTAGGCTTGCCTTAGGAGCTCACGGGAATACACCAAATCAGGGAGTACAAGGTGATATGGGACGGACATCATTTGAGGGTAGGGATGCTAGCAGCAAGATAAAATTTGAGAAGCAATTAAGAGAAATGGGGGGGGGAGCGTTGGGCTAGGAAGGTATTCAGCTACTTGTACATGAAGAATGTCGATACAAAATGGCGGATGCGAACCAGAAAATTGACTGGTAAATACTTGGAAAACAGCAGGGGGCCAAATCAAAAAGAATTATCGGTTAAGAAGAAGGTGAAGTAAGCCGAGACCGATATGTGGAGAATTAGCGTGATTAAGAAGTCCGCACTAGAGATCTATCGAACTTCTAAGCAGGAAATTGCCAAGGAAAATCTATGATAATACTCGGGGTAGTTCTCTACTGTTTGAGGCCAGGACGGGAGTATTGCGAACCAAGACATATCGGGCCAAATACGAAGGGGTAGACGCGGTATGCAGTGCGTGTGGAGAGGAAAAATAAACTGCGGAACATTTGATAATATTATGTAAAGGGCTTCACCCTATAGTTCAGGATGATGGCGCAGAGTTTTTCGAAGCACTGGGGTTCAGGGATAGGGAGGGCAAAATAGACTTTAGGTGGGTAGAATTAACTAGATGGAGGTTATCTGATCGGTGGTTAAAGTCAAGGCACGAGTGAAAATTAAACCCTTCACTGCAAAGTAGGAATCCTCAACCTCCCTATTTAAGGGGAAAAAATAAATCTAGTTTTTGTTTCATTAAGTATAACTGCTTGGTGGCGCTAGCCACCGCCCAATTTAAAGGGTACAGCCATATACATCTATCTATCTATCCATCCATCCGTGCACGACCGCGCGAAATTCATCTCGTCCTCTTGCTGCTGGGGCCTCGCCGCGTTTAAAATCGGTGTGTTACAGCTACCATCTGATTTACTGTGAAGTTCAATGGCGTCATATATACACTGCAACACCATGAGATGTTAAAAGCTAAGCGTCAATGCAAAGAAAGGACGTGTATTGTGCCGCTGTGTCAAAGAAGTTATCGGTCGAACAAGGAAAAGGTGTCTTGTTCCCCGCCCTAATGGATCCAGCGTGGTTTCCTGGATGAAAAAGCAAGATCAAGAGGGCAGACAGAAGGCTGAACCCGAAGGCTGTCGTGTGAGAAAAGCATTCTGCGAGTGACTTCATCTAACTATCTTTTCGGATTAGGGTGAACGGTGTCGGGAACGAAATCGCCGTTTAGGCATAATTTCAAATATCAATATTTATCTGAAAAAATTTCAAAATATTCTTTCAAACTTCATATACACAGTTTTTTTTCCCCATTCCAACGTATGAATCCCTTTCCAACAACGTTTTGGGTATCATATGCGGCGAGTGTCAGATTGTTCATTGGCATGTTATTTTTCTTTGTTTTCACTCGAATCCTAATGTAATTCAGGCTAAGAGGTAAAGGTTTTTGGGTCTTCTGTGATAATTCTTGCCCTCAAGAACAAAGCATATTTTGAAAAATAACTCTGGTGGTTATACTGTCAATGGTTTTTAAAATTATATCTTTGCGTACTTCAACCACTTTGAGCACCTATCTATCTATCTGTGTGTGCGTCAATTTATCTATCTGTCTGTCCGTCCGTCTATCTATCTATCTATCTATCTATCTATCTATCTATCTATCTATCTATCTATCTATCTATCTATCTGTCTGTCTGTCTGTCTGTCTGTCTGTCTGTCTGTCTGTTTGTCTGTCTGTCTGTCTGTCTGTCTGTCTGTCTGTCTGTCTGTCTGTCTTTCTGTCTTTCTGTCTTTCTGTCTGTCTGTCTGTCTGTCTGTCTGTCTGTCTGTATGCCTTTCTGTCCGTCTGTCTATCTGTCCGTCTGTCTATCCGTCCGTCTGTCCATCCATCCATCCGTCTGTCTATCTGTCCGTCTGTCTATCTGTCCGTCTGTCTGTCCATCCGTCTGTCTATCTGTCCGTCTGCCTATCTGACCGTCTGTCAGTCTGTCGATCTATCTATCTGTCCGTCTGTCTATCTACCCGTCTGTCGATCTATCTATCTGTCCGTCTGTCTATCCGCCCGTCTGTCTGTCTATCCGTCTGTTTATCCGTTCATCTGTCTGTCTGTCCCACCCATCTGTCCGACCGTTTGTCTGTCCGTTTGTCTGGCTATCTGTCCATCCGTCTATCTTTCCATTCATGTGTCCGTCCGTCTGTCTATCTGTCCACCCGTCTGTCTGTCTATCTGTCCATCCGTCTATCTGTCCGTCTGTCTATCCGTCCGTCTGTCTGTCCGTCTGTCTGTCTATCCGTCTGTCGATCTATCTATCTGTTCGTCTGTCTATCCGTCCATCTGTCTTTCTGTCTATCCGTCCATCTGCCTGTCCGTCTGTCTGGCTATCTGTCCATCCGTCTGTCCGTCGGTCTGTCCATCCGTCCGTCCGTCTGTCTATCTGTCTATTCGTCCATCCGTCTGTCTGTCCGTCCGTCCGTTTGTCTGTCTGTCTGTCTGTCTGTCTGTCTGTCTGTCTGTCTGTCTGTCTGTCTGTCTGTCTATCTATCTATTAAATCACCTATGTCTGGGTGCCCTCACGATCACTCCCTTAGCTTAGGGTAATGCAAAATTAGTGTGGGTGGGTAAGATGGTTTGATGAATATGACTCACTGGTCCTGACATGAATACTTTCACAATCCCGTCACGAAAGCCATCAAACCCTTCTCGCCACAGCTTTTTTTAACGCGTGAGCGTTAAGCTGTCATTGGCAACGTGGACTCTACGAATGCAAATAATAAACCTTTGTGTCCTCGCAGAGAAATCGAAGCCAAGCAGTCTGCGTGGAAACAGAGTATTCTACTACAGAGCCACGCCAGGTCTTTGAAATAATTTGCAAGAAGACCCAAACGTTCATGAAACGCCAATGCTGATTCCAGTGTTGACTATCCAATTTCTCGCATATATTTTGCGCCACTTCATAATGTTTCACTAAATAAAAATTTACAACAGAGTCACCTTGCATAGCATTGGTTCCCATGTTACGTGAGATCTGCCTGTTTTTTTTTCGTTTTTTTTTTGCGGGCAGTAGCGCAAGTCGATATGTATGTCACGAAATAATCCTAATTTGGTATTGCGAAGCGCCAGTACTATGAAAGCAATCGAGTAGTTCTTATAAAGCATTATGTAAATAACACTCCGCAAATGCAGGAAAACAATAGTTGGCCTCGCGCGGCTCGGCCTCCTGAAAGCTTCGCAGCGCTTGCGGAGCGCAAGGATTGAACGCAAATGCACCCACTCACACAGCAGCGCACCATGCGGGTGCCGCCGGCAGTCATCATCTGCGGGGCCATCTCCTAGCCCGCGCTCAGCACACTAGGCAGTATATTTCTAGACACTGTACTATAACCAACGCACGCTGGTATAACAAACGTTGTAGGGATGGATGAATAAATGAATGGATGGGTGGATGGATGGATAGATGAATGGATGGATATGGCTGTACCCTTTAGACCGGGCGGTGGCTAACACCACCAAGCCGTAATACTTAGTGAACCAAAAACTAGATTTCTTTTTTTTTAAATAGTGAAGTTGAGGATTCGTACTTTGCAGTGAATGGTTTAATTTTCTTTAATTTTCACTCGTGCCTTGACTTTAACCACCAATCAGATAACCTCCTTCTAGTTAATTCTACCCACTTAAAGTCTATTTTGCCCTCCCTATCCCTAAACACCAGTGCTTTGAAAAACTCTGCGCCATCATCCTGAACTATAGGGTGAAACCCTTTACAGAACATTATCAAGTGTTCGGCAGTTTCCTCCTCATCTCCACAAGCACTGCATACTGTGTCTACCCCTTCGTATTTGGCCCGATATGTCTTGGTTCGCAATACTTCCGTCTTGGCCTCAAACAGAACTACTACGAGTATTATCATAGATCCTTTCCTTGGCAATTTCCTGCTTAAAAGTTTGATAGATCTCTAGTGCGGACTTCTTAATCATGCCGATTCTCCACATATCGGTCTCAGCTTCCTTCACCTTCTTCTTAACCGATAATTCTTTTTGGTTTGGCCCCCTTCTTTTTTCTAAATATTTACCAGTCAATTTTTCTGGTTCGCTTCCTCCATTTTGTATCGGCATTCTTCATGTACAAGTAGCTGAATACCGTCCTAGCCCAACGCTCGTCCCCCATTTCTTTCAATCGCTTCTCAAATTTTATCTTGCTGCTAGCTTCCCTGCCCTCAAATGATGTCCGGCTGAACCTCTTTTTCCAAACTTGCTTGCTCTTTCTTCTCCGCTGTTCTGGTTGCAGATGCCTTACTGTTCTCTCCGTCGGCCGCTCCTTTGTTCACCTTGGCTAGTGCTTCCTCGGCGGACTTCAGCTTTTCTCCCATTGCCCTCGTTTTTTCTTGCCCTGCCGCCAACGCATTCTCCAGCTCGGTGATTTTCAACAGCAGTTCACTCTGGGCAGCCATCATTTTCTCCATTTTTTCCTCGACCTCACATTGCCTACACTTCGCGTCAGCCTCCTCTCCATTCGGTTCTGCACTTGGGTCCATTTTGAAACTCACCCCGCATCCTGAACACTTTAAAGCCTTTTAACCATGTCTTATGACACAAATTTTTCTTAAGACTTGACTCACTCGATAATTACAAAGCACGATACCTGCCCTACGAGAAAGTCTAAGCTCTAATACAAACATTTGCGTGTTCAATGTACGTGCACCTCCCCCACGGGGTGGCAGGAGAAAAAAAACACAAACACACCCACACACGCACAAACTAACAAATACCTGGTGACTGACCCACGGAAAAGCTGTAAAATGTAATAAGTGCTACAAAGATTTTAACTGCTGCCTTATTAATTATAAGGCGAGCTCAGAACATGCAAAGCCACTTATCTGCGCGGTCGATCGGGAGCGCTCAAGAAACACGTCTACCCACCGTGCCAGTCCAAACTGAACCATGCGACTCCAGCGCCACCGCTACTATCACCCGCCGGAAAATCAGTCGAGATACGGCGCGGCCGCCTCGTTCACTCCACTGCCCCCTTGTAGTACACTGTAGCCCGGCTACGGTCAACGCCTCCTAGAACTCACTCTAGAATCGCACTGATCCACTTCTTGAACATTGTTTCATATTTCGGAAATGAGAACACTTGCAGCTTGTTTCCTGTCTTGTAATTGCTCGTACAGATAGGCACACAACACTATTTGGAATGTCGAGGCCTGCGTGCCGCAGAAGAAGCACTAGAAAAACAGGACAGGAGCTACTGGTTCGACGAACTGGCCACAATCAGCAAGAGAGGAAATGTGCTGTCGGGGACTGGGGAGAAGACGGTACAAAGGGGCCGGTTTGAGGAGCAGGCTCGTAAGACGGCGATCGCTGACGTCACCTGAGAGAGCGCATGCTTTGAAAAATACTAAGGAGGTGTTGCTACGGTGGGCCCAGCCGTGGAAGTTGTTTCCTTCCTCAGCGCCTCTACCCTCCTTAATGCCATCAACCTCCTCTAAGTGACGTCGTGGTTTTGGCGGGCAGATTTGTTTAAGACAAGCGGTGAACTCATCGTCAGATCCACCGTCGTAAAACTCCGCCGGCCTCCCTCAGACTGAGGCTTACCTAAGTATAACTCAACCGGACTGACTCAGACTCTGACTCACGCCTCAATCTGAGTCTTTCAATTCCTCTGATAGACTCAACAGTGAGTTTGCCGACTTATAATCGGAACACATCTCTCATTAACGTCACGTGTTGATGAAAAACTTTTGTGTGCATTCACGATGGCGAAATATGGAAGAATGAGGAAGGGTAGAAGGGTGGTTGCTATGCCGACATAAATAATATGAATGATCTTTACCGATTACGTAAGAAGAAACCTACGAAAAACACGAATACAGCGTAGGAACCAGGAAAGACAAGTGCTGGACTTAAAACTAAATGTTATTAAAAAAAGGCCCTACAAAAATTAACCCGAAGCACATGCTTAAAAAGGCTATCTAAACTACAGTTGCACAGTTAAGTGTAAATTTTTTTCCAACAAATGCTTCAAGGTGGCATGAAACAGCCGATTTCCATGGAATAGCAAGATATCAACGCCAAGTATACCCGCCATCTATACCGCGAGTCCTTTATCTGCGAGGAAAGCTGGGGGAACGCTAACACGTGACATTTCGCTCTGTTTTTGTTTCGAAGGCTTCACAAGTTTCGCGTTCAATCTCTTTTTTTCCGTTGCCAATGACATTCAATGATTTGAAAGAAATTCCTTTGTCATGTGGCCGTGTCTACAGAGATCGGATGGGTAGAGGCCTAGTAACACGTATAGGCAGTGTAAACATCCTTCAGGCGCAAAACTGACCTCTTCGCTAGTCTCTGCGTTCTCAATATATCAGTGTCATCGGCAAAGGGAGAAATATATTGAATGTGAAGATCTTGAAGCCTTCAAAAAAAAAAAAGGGGGGGGGGGGGCAAAGTGCAACGCGCATGTATAAGTGATCCTTCAGTTGTCCTTACAGCTATATATAAGAAATTCGCGTTTCTAGATAGCGGGTGCAGGTGTTGATGATCATGGAAGTGTGCTTTTTGTCCAATTTTGACACGCTTCTTGCCTTTGTAGTGTTAGGTGTGCAGCTGTGAAACGCCTCAGCCTATTTTTTATGACTGCGCTTCTGGTGCATGGGTTTGTGGACTTTCCGCCATAAAGATTTCGCTCGATGTCCTGTCAGGTTGAGCTCCTTAGTTTGTTCTTCCAAAATTATAAACCAACTCGTCGAGCAAGCTACGTATGTGGTGACCTTTTTGAAACATGTTGGTGACAAATCGGCATCTATAGTTAGTTGTATTAAGTGCGAGATTATAACTGGTGAAAGAAAGACAGATTACTTGGGTTGATAGCACGCCGTGGAGCATCACATGGTGTGTCGAACAAAACTCGTTGAAAATACTAGCCCACGCTTCAGAGTTTTGTCTGCATTCATCTTCTGTGTGCTACTTCACAGTTCACACTAACTTAATTTATGGTGATCACCATTTCGTCCAATATTGATGATCTTGCTCAACCTGCCGATACAATGGGGATCGTTTCTGTTTGATAGATCATTTCGTATAATAATTGTCATTATTTTACTTTTATTTGTTTATTAAAGGTCATGCATGTGATCCAGTTTCCTATCTCATTTTTTTTTCGTAAGTATGCCCTAAACAGCTAGCCCTTCCTCAGTTATAACAATATTTTCCATACCCATCGCACTTCTACCCAGCTCGTCCCAAATTTTGGCCCCCACCCTTCGCATTTAAACTGCCTCTGTTCTTCGACTCGCTTGCACAGTCATAATCATGGATATTCCAGTACCGACTTTTCACACATTTCGTCAATGTTTAAAACCGCATCACGTATTACATATTCTTGTCAGCTAGAATATGTCGACAGTCCTCGCCAAACACCACCGTTAGCGCTGTAACTGACAGGGATTCGCTGAAATAAAGTTAACTCAAAAGTATCTTGAAATTCACGTTTAAATATAATCCAACATTATTAGGAGCACTCGGCAAGCTTTTTTTATAGTCCACTTATTTAACTTGAAATGGCAAGTAAACCAATTTTGATGCGTTTGCGAAGCGGACGGAATTAAGGCCAGGCTGGTGACATTGGTGCAAAATAAACGTGGGTTAGCTGAAAAAAAAAAATCCTCTTTAAATGGCGCGCCGAGAAAACACGTTGGCGTCGGCGGCGTAGCAAAAACTAACGGTGGTGGCGCGCCTACCTGTCGGAGCACACCTCTACCCTCTAAACTGTTTTGGACCGCTCACAGCAATTCGTGGCTCACAGTAATTCCAGTAGGCCACCATGGTCAATCGGTCACGTGATCAATTGCATAGTCACGTTGGTTTGTTGTTTTGGCGGGCAGATTTGTTTACGACGAGCGGCGAGGTACCTTTTGGCGGCGTGCTTTGGCGGTGACAGCTTCCAAGTTGACAACGCACCATGTTCGTCTACGTGGAGTACAAGCCTTCACTCAAGACTGGCGTTGTGGAACACACGCGTATTCACTGCTCTCCCATGGAACCTTTCAATCCAAAGGACGTGAATGACTTCAGCTGTTCGAGGACTTATTATGTTCGGTCGTGCCACAAAGACAGGCTCTACGAAGCGATCAAAGTCATCCACATTACAGGTAAGCCGACAAATGCGCATTCTGGCATATATTCCTTTCTCCTGTACAATCGGTTAAGCGAACCGCCTCCATAAATCTAGTGTCTAGGGCAGGGTTCTGTTAGGTACGGTAGAACCCGTGGTGCAGTGCTAATCGAGATTGAAACGGATCGGAATCCGATTTCTCAGCAGAGCGTCCTTTCGCAGCTCCTGTAACGAAACCGATCACGATTAAGCAGTTCGATCAGGGCCAGGCCCGATCGCGATAAAATGTAACCGTGTGACAGCGGTATTGCTGCAGCAGTTGAAGAAGTAGTCGGCTCGCAGGGCATAGCGTACAAGCTGCTTATTGTAAAGTAATGCTGCGCGGGAGCTATATTATGCCATCAAAATGTGAGGAAAAAAGGCGGTCGTCATAGCAAGTTCTACGGAAAGATCACCCTTGTTTACAAACAGCTTTTCCTGCCAGCCCTGTGGAACGTGCATGTGTTTGTATGTGTTCGTATAAACTACGGTTCTACTTTGTCCAACATTTTTCTGGTGTTTTGCACCTCGTGAAAGGCAACCCTCACAAAGTCTTGATTAATCCGTGCACCAATAACATGACATACTGTGGTGGGAATTTTCGTACACGTAAATACATGAGAGAAATTTGGTATGCAGAGAAAAATGATAAAGTTTCTGATCATAACTACAAGATTGTGCGAGCATAAAAAATACGTGCATAAAGGATGATCCACAAATGTACAGCAATGTGAGAAATTTACTCGACCACAAATAGAAGAAGGAATAACACAATGTATTGAACTAGAAGATAAAACATTGAACACTTGTACGTATGTACCTCCCAGCTCATTCAAAGAAGTTTGTGTGCATACCATTTTTTTTTGCACGCTCGTTTAACCATGTTGGTAATGTGTATATTAGCATTCACTCTCCATAAGTTGGGCAATATGTAGGGAAAACTTTATCTCAACCTTGCTGACGATTTCAGAAGAAAATTCTGTCCAACATATGTTGTGATAGTAATGTGGGGTTAGACAGTGTGGAGTCCCATTCTACACTATTCATTGTGGAGTTAGGTCTACAATCCTAAGTTTTTTGAACATGCCCTCTTTCTAACTTAGGTAAGGAAGCATAGAAGGTATAAATGTTTTGAAAAATGTATTGAAAAAGGTATAAATGTTTTGTATAAATGTATTGAAAAAAAAGTTTTTTGACATTTGTTTTGTTGTTCAATAAACCAGTGCACCATAGGTAAGTGTAAAGAAAATTAAGCATTGTTCAAGACATTTTGTACCCAAAGGAGGGACGTAAAGCTTTGTGAAAGCATGACACCGACTACTTCTGAGAAGTTTTTTTTTTTTGCCTTTAATTAGTATGAGAGTTCCAGGACAGGTTATTATAGAAAAACACCCTTTGCATTTAGAAACTCTAAATCTACCACTTCATAATTGATGTTCTGCAAAGAATTCATTTCACAGGTGAAAGGAAATGACCATAGTGTTAAACACTGTATACGCACTGTACCATGACCTGACTTCAACGTCTCGTGCTCCTCGAGTAGATCACGCGCCTTTTGGTTACTTGAAGCTCGTGCCACCCGAGCTCGTGAATGTCGCTCTTTCCAGATATCATCTGATACATAGCAAACACAGAACACCTTCGAGGCTGTCCTCTATTTCTGTTGGCCACACTTGTCAGCACGCCTAAACAATGAGGTGGCTCCAGACACTACAAAAGATTGTTCTTTTAAATAGGATACTGCATATTTCAAAGCTAATTTGTGATTCATTCGCTTAAGTTGTAATAAGGCATCCACACCTTCAGAGTTATACCACATAGTTTTGCCTTCGAAAACTCTTCCAGTTACTAAGAGCACGTAGAAAAGAAGCTCTGGCTCGTTCCTCTTGGTTTCCGTCATGAATTTCGGTCCCATCTCTAGGACCTGATGTGCACACCGTCTTGAAAAGGGATGTCTTTAGGAACGAGAAGAACTCCCACTGATGCCAGGTTTTTCATGAACTATTTCTCGTGGGAATTTAACTTTCCTCATCATCTTCACTTGCTGTGTTGACTTGCTGATGTGGTTAGCCACACAGTACCATGGTCAACGAGGCAACCCTTGTATATCCATGAATAGCTAGTTTCACTCTTCGTAAAAAGGTGGAGCTTCCATTTATACCTTGGTTACGGCAACATCTTTTTGTTGTGATTAGTCGGTGAACAAGAAACCATTACTTCTTCTCGCAAGGAAGCCCTTTAGCGGCATCTGTTTTTTTTTTTTCTTCTTCATTTCAACATTTACGCAATGTCTATGTCACATGCCCATTTAAGAATTTTGTTTTATGGGTTTGTCACAACGATTCACTAAAAGCTTCACTGTTGAATGATAGCGAACGGCATAAGCCTCTAACGAGAGAGCAGGTTTTTAAGAAATGCATCTTTAGCGACGCAACTGTCTTGTCTGAAGCATCAATTGAAAGCCCTCGTAAGGTCAATGTACTGAGAATGAAGTTGTAAGGATCCCCTGCTTTTTTTCCACGATTGCTTTTGTTGCACTGTTGAAGATGTCGTCTCCTAGCAACTTCCTAAAGATTGTCCCCCAATGTGTGCCAGCCTCGAAACACATCGATTGATTGTTTGAGGGGTTATATATAGATTTACTACATGCGCTTTAGATGGATATTTGCCACTGTTGCAGGTAGATAGGAACAGAGGTTCAAGTGGGCCCAGTGATCTCTTGGATCGGCCCACCTTGAAGAAGTCTTGCATGTCAAAGTATATGGCTGGCCGTGCTGCTGGTTTAAAGTTCGACATATTATTAGTAATATCAAGACTATTGATTTCCGACAAGGTCCCTGCACATTCATGACCACACAATTGTATACTGGGAGTTATGTCATATAAGGTTTTCATTTATCTGACATTCTTTTTTGTTTGTTTTGAAAAAAAAATAGCTGAGCAACTTATTGTAGTATGTACAAGTGCATGATGCCCTTACTTATGCATATTCAAATGAACTACTTGATTTGGTGACCATTTTCACTGTGAGCCTTGCAATGAAATGACATTATATCCAGCTCTTGGTAAAATTCTCATAATGATTCTGGTGTGTGTATGTGCATGTATGGGACTCCTAGACACAAAATTATCTGTTTCAGAGCACTCCCAAGTGAAAATTGTACAGCACTAGAAATTGCTGTCAATCAAAAATAGCTCATACCTTCAGTGAACCTTTCATATCACTGTGCCTGCCAGATGATAAAGGGAACAGGATGTCGTCCCCTTTTGCCTTGGCTAACATTGGTGAATAGTATACGTCGGCTGTGTTTTCCCGAGTGCCACAGTGCGTCATGTCCACACGACGAGCCCTACCTTCTTTTTCTAAATGTGTAAGCATTTTTATGCCGCCTAACTAAAGAACAAAGCTGTGAAGACCGTCGCCACTGTGGCTTGAGTTTAAACCCATACACTTGATATATATATATATATATATATATATATATCATGCCACAAAGGTAAACTGAAAACTCAACACAATTTTTTTATGCGGGCATTTTGCCTTAAGTTGCAAATAGCTTCACTCGTTGAAGCTGGTTCATGTCTGCCATGCTTTACCGAAGAAGTGGCAGCCAGGACTCAGATAGCAACGTGTGGCCACGAAATTCACAAGAAGCTTGCCACTCTGAATGTGTTAAATTTGCTCTCCCTGAGCCACGGTATATGAAACTGTGGCCGTTGGTATGATGGAGGCTCAGTTGCAGCTGTGGCAATGGCTACAGCAACAGTGCAGCAGGGGTTTTTTTGTTGCCGGGCATGTTACTGCCAGCTCATCTTCGCTCTTAAAACACTCATAACAATGACGTTATCTAGAAAGGTGAAGCTGTCATAGGCTTTCGTACTCTGGTGAAACCACATAATCTGACATGGACACCCATATTGATTGCTTTTTTGGAGCTCATGCTTGCAAAATATGAACGTATCTGACCTGCATGATGGTGTTGTAGCTGCAGTGCAAGCCAAATGTTACTAGATAGCACTTTTTATGAAAGCTTTGTTGAATTTTGTAGATGTGCTCCACCAGAGGAAATGTAAAGCTGACAGGTATGACTGTACACGTCAGGGAAATGCGATTGTTGTGAAACCTCGATGCCAAACATGCATTTCAGTGGTCACAGGATGTGCACGCCATAACAACAGTGTTCGAAACCCTGGCTAGTGCCAGAGAGGAGATGAAATATACCGTGCAAATGCTTCCCTGAAAACAACACTCCAGGGACAGCTGCTATTTACAAACCATGCTTACTTTTAAATGGCTCTTGAAGGAGTCTGTGTGGAGATTTTTCTTTCTTTTCTGCATATTTTCTTGCCGCCTTTGCAGCGGAGTCATTGCGCGCTTCGTACTGAATCAAGAAACGAAGTTGTGTATCAGGGTGAGTGAATAATATCTAAAGAGCATGTGTGAATGCGTGTAGCATTGTAATGGACAGAGTTGAATATGTGCAAAGATTTAATGGTGTCTTTAATATGCTGGCATGCGCCTACAATTGGCTTTCGCTCTCTGATAGCAGTATCATAATTAAAGGAAAGAAATAAGAGTTGAAGGCTTTCACGTTTTTTCTTTTTAATTCGTGTATGCAGGGTGTTTTTTTTTAATACAATACAGAGTTTTTTATAAATATGCTATCTATGACTGTCAGGCCTCTGTTGTCTTTGCAAACAAACCCAACGCTGAGGCAGAAAACCTTGCCGCATATAAAGTTACACTGAAATGACCGCTAAAGAGTTATTTAGTTAACCTATAATTATTAATTTGATGGCAGCTGTTTATACTGAGAAGTTATAGGACGTGAGAATTTATAGCATACCTTTTTTTTTTTAATCTAAAAAAACACTCGTAGTTTAAGATATTATTCATCAAAATAAAGAGTACCAATCCAGGCGATGATGAAACTATGTGCTTTGGGCACGCAAGAAGTGCATCATCGGGCTTACGTCAGATCAAAGAGCTCATGTTACGAACTTTCGAAAAAGGTGAACCGCACCAATTCAGTCAGAAAAAAAAATGACAAGTCGTCTCGAAATACTCCATTGGATCACTTATTTTTATAATTTCATGTGTAGTTCTTATCTATATTTTGTTACATTTTTTTTGTTAAATATAATGAAAGATAATGAACCTTTTCGCTTGTCTACAAGAAATAACCCTGCAATGGCTGCCACGCAGTTTTACTCTGTTCAGTAAAAGAACAGGTGGAAATTGTACTTTTCTTTAGTACAGCGTGAAAAAAAACAGATAAGCACCACACAATAAATGCAAATAATTGGTTCAATGTGGTCTCTAGAACGATTTAGCCATAAGAGTTGGGGCAAGGTTCCCCTTCAGAAAGGGACGGGGGGGGGGGGTAAAGTTTGTCACAGTGTCACCCTCCCTATTAAGTCAATATGTCAATGTAGGGGGCACACTTTCCCTGCCCCCTCTCATGACTAAGGGGTGGGCACTTCCGTGTCTCCCCCCCCCCCCCCCCTCTTCACCTGTGCGCACACCTATGGGATCGATGTTTTTCCTGATGAAATTCTGGTGCACCTTTTTTCTAAGTTTGTCACATGGTCTTTCCGGTCAGGTGTAACCCAGGTGGCTCATGTCTTGCATGCCTAGAGTGCTCACTTTCGATATCGCCTGGGTGAGGGCCCTAAATTTCAATGATTAATATCCAATCATGTGACTTTGGCAATTTTTTTTTTCAATATGGATATGTTTAAATTGGCAAGTCCTACAACTTGTCGATATAAACAGATGCCCTCAAGCTAGTAATTAAAAAGTTTAATAAGGGTTTACTCATTTGCAGCTTATCTTGATGCTAACGGCCAAACTGATATAATATTCTTGGGTTACAGTAAACCATTTGACACATTTCGACAAAACAAATTAATTATAAATCTTCGGTTAATTGGTATACCTGAAATATTCATCTCCTTGATCTCAGCTTATCTCCACAACTGCAACCAATACATTCAGGTGGGAGAACAACAATCCGGCTGCCTTCCGGTGACTTCCGGCGTTCCGCAGGGGAGCGTACTCAGACCCATCCTGTTTTTGGTCTACATAAACGACATTGTCAATGTAATTAGCACCCCTGTACAAATTCGTCTATTTGCAGATGATTGTGTTTTGTTTAGAGAAGTAACCTGCATTAGTGACTAATGGGGCCTTAATACTAACTTGGGCAATGTCTCAAAATGGTGCAAACAATGGGGCATGCTTCTTAATGCAAATAAGTGTGTGTATCTCCATCTAACACACAAAAAACCCCCTTAGGCCACACATACAATTTAAGTGAAGCACCTTTGCTTAAAGTAGCCTCCTATAAATACCTAGGTGGAACGTTAACGAGTACCTTATCGTGGAATATATACATAAATAACATTTGCTCTGCCGCATTCTGGAAATTATGTCTTCTCCGTCACAAGTTCAAGACTTCCCCGCCTAGTGTTAAACTCCTGTCCTACGTTTCTTTAATTAGGCCAAAACTTGAGTGTGCCTCCATAGTTTGGGATTCCCACACAAAAATTAACATTCAAAACATAGAAAAAATTCAAAGGAAAGCAGTACGGTTTATTTAGAGTAAATTTAAGTCAACTGACTCACCTACTGCACTAATAACTGCAAGTAGTATTGAAATATTACAAACACGGTGAAAAAAACGTGGTCTAGAGTTTCTTTCCAACATAGTAAACCACAAGCTACCCTTGGACACCGCAGTGTACGTTTTCACCTTGTTAAGCAGACCCACTCTGTACCACTATCCTCATTCCCTAACGCCAATCTTTGCAAGGACTGACACATTTTGCTACTCTTTTTGCCCACAAACGATAGCTGATTTGAATAAACTAATCAAGGCATTCCCCGAACGCCCGTGACCATTTGTGCGACTGCTGTTCTTTTGTCACCTCCTTATAATTGTATCATGACCAAGTTTTTTTTTTTCGTCTTTCAACCAAAATCATGTTGTAAAAGCCATTTTGCAACCTTGTTTTCTGTTATTGGTATGTTCTTTTGCTCACCCTGCTTAGACTTTTTGTCCGCAGTATAAATCAATAATTGAATAAATAAATAAAATTTGAATACTCATTTGAATGTAACAATCGGTGCGGCAAAGTTTTTTCCACCTCAGCATAAAGCTTGTCTGCCAAGATGATAGAGGCCTGACGCTTCTAACATTTTTATTTTAAAAATCTGTGTTGTCTAAAACAATAAACCTTGTATATTTAGGCTACACTCTTTGTCTAGAAAGCTCTGCTGTAATTTATTCCCGAGGATAGAAAAAAGCATGCTCACAACGCGCTATTCGCTTCCACCTGCAATAAAAACCACTGGCCTTTGTCAGCTTTGCCATCATTTTCAGTATTGTGTTTTTTTTTGTGTGTGTTGTTTCGGTAAATTTGCCTGTTCTATGCAGAAACATTGGAGGAAATGGCCGCATTCAGGGCAGCGAGGTCTCGCAGGCAAGTGGAGGCAGGAAGGAATGACTGTGAAATGGTAACTGTCCCGACAAACTGGGTCGCTGGACTTGAAATCGTTCACCTAAGGAGTGGAGAAATAGTAAATTTTTGTAGTCTAAATAATTGAGAGCCATGACTAATTGATTGTAGTCATGACGAAGGAGGCTCACATCAATTATCTGTGAACATTTCAAGATGAATGCTTGACCTATGTGGGACTGCCAGAATATGGGCTATCCAGGAGCAGTTTTGCGTTGATTCAGTGGAGGTAAAATGCAGTAACTTATGCGCACTACTTGGTTTAGATGCTCCTGGAAAAAAAACCCATAGTGTCAGAATTAATTGGTAGTCTCCCACTTCAGTATGTCTCTTGATTTAATTGAAGTTTTGGCATGTAAAACTATAGACCTTAGTGAACACTTTGAGATTACAGTGTCCACTGACAACAACAGTACTGAAAATGATAGGGTTGGCGCTTTCAGCTGGTGCTTTGGTGCCTGCTTTGAGTGCCAACTTTAGCATCTGTTAACAGCTGGAATAGGAGAGGAAAATAAAGATATGTGGTGCGTTCTGTTCTAGAAGGCTGCTAATGTGATCCATCTGACCTGGCCCATTTTCCTACAGTGGTGACCAAAATGCGATTTAATAGTAATTGGGTTTACGCTCAAAACCACGATGCTATTTAAATGGACGCTTCATCGGAGGGCTTGGGGAATTTCAACCACTTAGCTTTCTTTGATGTGCACTTAAATATAAACATCCGGGCCTCTATCATTTCCTCTCCATCAAAATGCGGCCACCACAGATGGGATTTGATCCCATGACGTTCATGTGACTATTAGAGCACCCGGATGTAGTTTGAACGTGTTACCTTCTGATCTTGGTTTCTATTGGCCTTTGATGGTACGTTTTTTAATTAGGGAACCCTGCTTGACTGCAATCCTTCTTGAACTTCAGAGCACCACTGCAGCATGCAGAGACCAAGAGCACATTGAAGAGCAGGAGAGGCAAGAGCAGATTCATGCTGCGCTGGTGCAGTATGGAATGGGACCATTACCTGTTCATGTTGAGAAGGTTACTCAAGAACACACAATCGGTGTGTGCTTATCATCTGCGTAACTCTACACTTGCACCGTTCGTGAACCCCGCTGTGGCACAGAGATAAAATAAACGGAGGACATGATGCTCACAGGTAGAAAGAAATACAATACGGCACGCAACAATGGGCGAGAGGGGTCAGCATGATGATAAAAGAATGGTGTAGATCAAACGGGTGAGGAGGTGCTAAGCGTTGGTTGGCGGGACTGCTGCGGACGAATATAGGGGGTGCGTTTATCACGGGGGGAAAATAAAAATCCAAGTTGTGACGACAAAAGTTGGGGGTGCGTTTATTATGTGAGTGCGTTCATTACGCGAGTAAATACGGTACTCGGGAAATAGTTTGGTCGCCATAGCCGGGACTACAGATCTGCCTTCCCAACACAGAAAACGGAACTGTGAGGACATCGCTGAGCCGTTTTGGCGAGAGATGCCTGCTGCTACTGAAACAATGGAAACAACATGTGTCTAAAGCCCTGTGGGCCTGCTTGTCTACATCCACGAACTGGCAGAGAAGGAAAACATCGGTCTCCACGCCAAGCGACAAGAGAGGATGACTTCAAAAAGCACGCTGATTAAGTCGCCTCAAGGATGCACGGAGAAAGTGTAAAGAAACACGTACCGAGTTCTTTATCAGAATTTGACACAGAAGGCACCTGAATGTATAGACACGCAACTGCGAGGCCGGTAATAAGTTAATTTTCTGGCATTTAACTTCTATAAGAAGACTACAGTCTTTGTGCCAGCATGCTGGGGAGCATTGAGCTTGTTTGAAGAAAAAAACAAGCCGCCATCTTAGACGTTCTGGGCTCATGCAGATGTTAATAAACGTTTGCGTGATTTTTTAAGTCCATGGCGGCTGTTCAGTTTGCTACATATTCTACGCAGGATGTCTTATGCTTTAAGAATTGAAATTCTTTGTGCATGTGAGGCACCTGTCACGAACAAAGCCATTCTACATGTGGCTTGTATTTATCTAGTGTCTCTCATCGTGTGGGTCTGGCCATATTATAGCAAGTTTGCCTCTTTAGCAGGCTTGTGCTTACTACAATTCATATTTCTCCTAAAACTATTAGCCTTTGTACTTTGTGTAACATTCCAACTTGTTGCTGTCCCGTTCATTGCTTTGCCTCTTGTTTATTATTCTTGAGGTGCCATTATTGATTGAATACTGATTCTTGCTTTGTGCTTACAGTTGAGTATGAGTTGGAAGATATTGGCAACATGGATCACTGCGAAACAAAACATGAGTGCATAAAGTACCCCCGTGTCGAAAGTGGCATCAAAACTCCCGGCTAGGATCTGCCAGGGAGGATGGAAAGGTAATTGGGTCCATTGAGCTAGGGCAGCCCATTTGAAATTCAAACAGGAAACTTAGTGGTCAAGCCAGGTGATGTCAATTTGTGAGTGAAACAGCACAATATAAGTAAAAGGCAAATGATGCGACATGCATTTAAGTCGCTTTGTTATGAAACAGCATATAGTAGCATTTTTAACAGCGAAGCTGGTTAAGCTGGGCGTTAGTATGTGCAGACGAATGTAAAAGTATCATAAACTCATAATCATCGACAACCGGAATGCGCTCTTTTCGGCCTCTCTTGATCATCGGCTTCGCGTGCAGAACACCTGCATTAATTTGTTTACTCTTAGATGCTGTAACTGTGATGCACAAGAGAATGGGTACAGAGAAAGAAATGTAAAGAAAGAAATAATAGAAAGATAGAGAAGTATATAGAGTGAGGGATAGATAGAAATAGGCACAAAAAAAGATATAAAGAAAAGAAAGAAGCAACAAGTAGAGAGAGAAAGGTAAGAAACAGAAACGGGTGTTTAAATTGTATTTTTAATTGAAGATTCGTAATTATGAAATAAAGGGAAGTGAAAGTAGAGGTAGAACTACATTCTTCTTTGGCATCCTTTAAGCACCTCCTCTTAGCCAACTCTTAAGGAATTTTTGTGGGAGTGTGGGCATTAAGATGGGCAGTTTCTTCTGATTACTATTAGTCATGTAGTAAGAACATGAGTTCTATGTTTGTTGCAACATTTCATTGCATTGATTGCTGCTTTCTTTTTTTTTTTCTCACTTCTGCATAGAGCTCTCTTCCAAATGTACGTGGGCAAAGATCCATTTGCAGCACGAAGGCTCGGTGCCGTAGACAGGCACCTGTCAGGCAAAATCTGCGAAGTCCGCCGTGAGTGATTTCTCTCTTAGTAAAAAAGAAAAAGAAGTGCGTTGTCAGGCAGAGTGGTGATACGGTGATATTGACGTCAGAGCACCATTTTTTGATTTTGTGGTTGTCGCTTCTGTTTTGCCTGCCATGATATAAATGTGTTCGCATTTCAAATTAAAGATTAGTTGTAAGTCAGCACTCTGTTCTGCCTCCTCCCTTTCTTTCCTGTCATTTATGTGCTGCGTTTTTTTTACTGTGTATGTGAACCAACTCGCCCCCCAAGCTTTAGCCATAGCGATCTCACTCTGTTGAACCCTGTCGCTGCCCCGCCGTGGTGGTCTAGTGGCTATGGTACTCGGCTGCTGACCCGCAGGTCGCGGGTTCGAATCCCGGCTGCGACGGCTGCATTTCCGATGGAGGCGGAAATGTTGTAGGCTCGTGTGCTCAGATTCGGGTGCACGTTAAAGAACCCCAGGTGGCCAAAATTTCCGGAGTCCTCCACTACGGCGTCTCTCATAATCATATGGTGGTTTTGGGACGTTAAACCCCACATATCAATCAATCAACCCTGTCGCTGTCAGTGGGCTTGGAAGAGTAACAGACGATAAACATGAGAACTCTAGGTGTCCTAAGTTGAAAAATTGTTGAAGAATTTTACAAAACTTATCTTTTTCGAGGCAAATTTACGTTTAATTTCTGCTCGTGCACATCTGGTAGTTGGGCTGCACATCTGTCAGCTTCAGCATACGGGCAGGGACCACAAGATCAGCACATGCGAAATGGAAGCGAGGCCTTTTGTGCCAAAGCGCTCGTACTAGAATCAGTGATTTTTCAGGCCTGAAATCCACTTGCTCAGACACCTTTTTATTACCGATGTCACACGGGTGTTTCGGAGGCCATTGAACAGATGGTCTATTGACTAGACTGAAGCACGAGTTGCCACATGGGTTTCAAATGCCGTTGAGTCAATAGCTTATCTAAATAGCCATCTATGATTGCAAAGTGTTTGTGCATGTGCCATTGAGCTAGCTTGGCTGGGCGAGGGAGCATAAAATATGCAAGTAAATATATTCTTTGTAAAGCTGGCAAAATATTAGGGTTGTTCGAATTATGCTAGTAAATACGGTAATCACCGAAAAAAGAACGAGCGAGCATGTCAGTGCTGAACCATTTCAAAGCTCTAAATACAGTTAAAACTCAATTTAACGAAATGATGACCACACTTAAATTATTCCATTAAATCCAGGAATTTCATAAAATTAAGGAAGCAATTTTTTCGTCCTTTGAAACCTTAAATCGCAATGTAGTGACACCAAAAGGTTACCATGGCATTGTTTTTACCGACAACCCGCGCTTGTGTACCTGAAAAAGGTCCCCAAAGGCAGCCCAGACATGAAGTACGCCACGTGTGGGCTACGTAGGCCAGGTAAACTAGTCACGGGAAGCTATGGCAGGCTACCGATATGCTATGACGTTGAGGATGAGTGCAGTTATTGTGCTTGTAAGCCGAGCGAGAAAGACGTGAAGAGATGTTCAGTGCTATCTGCCGTGTAAGATGCTGAAAGATGGAGGGCAGATTGTGTTAGAAAAACTAGCCACCCTGTTTACGAGGTGTCTCCTGGCGGGAAGAGTACCAGAGTCTTGGAAGAACGCTAACATCATCTTAATACATAAGAAAGGAGATGACAAGGACTTGAAGAATTACAGGCCGATCAGCATGCTCTCTGTAGTATACAAGCTATTTACAAAAGTAATTGCTAACAGAGTAAAGAAAACATTAGAATTCAATCAACCAAAGGAACAAGCAGGATTTCGAACAGGCTACTCAACAATTGACCACATTCATACTATCAATCAGGTAATAGAGAAATGCTCAGAGTATAATCAACCACTATACATAGCCTTCATAGATTACGAGAAGGCGTTTGATTCAGTAGAAATATCAGCCGTCATGCAGACACTGCGGAATCAGGGCGTAGATGAAGTATATATAAACATTCTGGAAGAAATCTACAGGGGATCAACTGCTACCATAGTGCTTCATAAAGAAAGCAACAGAGTACCAATCAAGAAGGGTGTAAGGCAGGGGGACACAATCTCTTTAATGTTATTTACCGCGTGCTTACAGGAGGTTTTCAGAAGCCTAGAATGGGAACAGTTAGGGATAAGAGTTAATGGAGAATACCTTAGTAACCTGCGCTTCGCCGATGTTATTGCATTGCTGAGTAACTCGGGGGACGAATTGCAACTCATGATTACTGAGTTAGACAAGGAGAGCAGAAAGGTGGGTCTTAAAATTAATCTGCAGAAAACGAAAGTAATGTACAACAACCTCGGAAAGGAGCAGCGCTTCGAGATAGGTAATAGTGCACTTGAAGTTGTAAAAGACTATGTCTACTTAGGGCAGGTAATAACCGCAGAGCCGAACCACAAGATTGAAGTAACTAGAAGAATAAGAACGGGGTGGAGCACATTCGGCAAGCACTCTCAAATTATGACAGGTAGATTGCCACTATCCCTCAAGAGGAAGGTATATAACAGCTGTATCTTGCCGGTACTTAGCTAGGGAGCAGAAACCTGGAGACTTACAAAGAGGGTTCAGCTTAAATTGAGGACGACGCAGCAAGCAATGGAAAGAAAAATGGTAGGTGTAACCTTAAGAGACAAGAAGAGAGCAGAGTGGATTAGGGGACAAACGGGGGTTAAGGATATCATAGTTGAAATAAAGAAGAGGAAATGGACATGGGCCGGGCATGTAGTGCGTAGACAGGATAACCGCTGGTCATTAAGGGTAACTAACTGAATTCCCAGAGAAGGGAAGCGGGTTAGGGGGAGACAGAAGGTTAGGTGGGCAGATGAGATTAAGAAGTTTGCGGGTATAAATTGGCAGCAGCAATCACAGGACTGGGTTAACTGGCGGAACAAGGGAGAGGCCTTTGTCCTGCAGTGGACGTAGTCAGGCTGATGATGATGATGATGATGATGATGATGATGAACCAAGGCAATGACTGCATTTGCTGTACTGTATGGTATATAAGACCACTACCGACTGATTGTTGGATGTGCAAGCGCCGTGTGCAGTCTTGGCAGAACAAAGCTAGGGTTGCAACTGGAGTGCCTAGATATTGAACGTGAGCATTAATAGTAAAAAAACCTGTCTGAGTAAAAATTAGAAGGAAATTGCCGCTTTTTTGCTCGGTTATTAGGGAAAAACTTAGTTAGGTCGAGCTTTGTGGCCAAATGAGTTCAGATTGTAACCCTGTAACCTGCAGGGATTTGCTGGAGAATTTACCGTATGTACTCTATCGTTACGCAAGGGGTTGCTTTTCATTGTGGCCAGTGAGGAAAAGTAGTTATTTTGGTGTATGATTGTAATGCAAGGATCAACTTTAGGTAGCAAAAATCTGAATAAAAACTCGCGTTATGTCCTATTAAATATAGTAAATTTCTTCGTAAGCTCGGGAACTTCATAAGGTCTGGTTTGGTTTAGATCACGTTATGGTGGTGTGTGTGCAATAATCGTTAATACTGCTGTGTGTTCCTGTTTTTTCAGCAGCCATGGCAGGACACAAGAGGTCTAAGAGCACTGGAAATGCGTAGAGGCACGAAAAAGCTGGTGCGATTGCTTGCCTTAAGACCTGTTCGCTTCATCCTGTGGAGCCGCTATACCTGCCTTGGGAGACTCCCGGATTTCAACTGTCTTTTCCGTTTGTACAGTTGTCATGAAAATCTCCCTGAAATCGAAATCTTTGTGCGTGATCTGACTGCACTGACAAAAATGCAGATCAATCCGCTCCAGGCTTTTCGCAAACTGCGTTAGATACGAATTCGTGAAATTTCTCAGCAAAATTTCACTGTGTTCATTGAACCGAAATTCTAATGCCTTGAACAGTTTTCATTATGGAGGTAGGTGAACTTTTGTATAGAAACCGTCGAACGTAGGCTGAAAGCAGCGTGCTAAAATCTGAAATAGTTTGCGTGCGATCAGAGCACGCACTGTCTTCTACATACAGTACGTGTAGTTGTCGTTGCCACAACCGCGGTTGTTTTTGACACGACCATGTATGGTGACAACATAAGTGACAGAACTCTGAAAGTGTGCGTACGTACATTGCTTAACCATTCAAACCAACGCTGCTTTCCGCAAACTCTGTGAATAAAAACGTTGCAGATGCTATCGTAGATGACATTAAGACTTAGTTTTTAAGGCATGTGCGCAGCCAGCACACACGGGTTGAAAACGGAACAACCATTCGCCGCAACCGCCGTGCACAATGCCGTGAATGAGCTCCGAGGGCACGCAACTAACGCAGCGGTGGATTAAAGGCAGTAAAGACAAAAAAAAAGGCTGGAAGTGTTTTGGCGTACTTGTTGGAAGAATGAAGTAGTAAGCAAAGCTTTTTGATCTGCACTTTTGTGGCAGCTAGCTGCGCTGTCTCGTCTGTTCACGTGTGTCCCAGGAAGACATACGCGAGTTGTTTTGATGGAAACAGTTTTTGCTAGTTGCTTTTGTGTCATGAAGTTTCGGGAGTATTTGTGCTCTCACTTTGAGACTTTCACCTCTCTCGCTTTTTGTGCGTGCATTTGGGACCCTTCCCACCCCCAGATTTTGTTTTGTTTCTCACAATGTTTTTTTTTTTGCTTTTGGTGCAAAAAAATTGGGACAAATAATTCAGTGTGAAACTCTTCCTTGCGGAAATCTCCTGGATTCAGAATCCTTGAACTTGGCAGGTATGCTGCTTCTTCTGAATGTGGTCAATCGGATTTCAAGTGCACCAAAGCCATTATGACCTTGCTGGACAAATATTATAGAGAGTGCATTGCATTGACACCTTCTTACTTCAAACTGTCACTTGGGTACCTGTCCAGTTTGAAATAATGGAATTGTGATTAGCAGAAGTAATGAAGAAAGAAACTATGCATGATCATTAAAGAAGAGGAGTCACATTTTGAGCTGTTCATTACCTTTCATTAAAATAAAATGATCATGATTGGGATTATTCTTCTTTTTGTTCACGTTTCTTGGAAAGGGATTGCAATCACTGCTTGAGTAGTCTGGTGGGGCACTTGTGAAGTATTGTATTGCTGCAGGTTCTCTTCGAGACGTGTGGGGTGAAGCTTGGGACGGTGATCATTACACGCAGTAAAAGATATTTTGCCTTTTGTTTCAGAAGTAATTATTGTTAAACTTGCTCTTATTAAACTATAGTACTTGCTTGCACTAAGAGAGAAAAAAAAAACCATGTGGAATCTTTGTTGGGAGTTATCTAAGCAATGCGCAAGTGTTGTGCATTATTAGCCATCTCCGTGTCCCTCCCTGTACCCTCTGCGTTTTTTGTGTAACAAAATCAAATAAATAATGAACACCTATGCTTGGATTGCCCTCTTTGAGCAAAGTTTGCATGGTGTCTTTCTAGCACTTGTCAGTGTTTCATCTTCGAGCATGGCACATGCATCGCGTGACCACTGAAATGTCTGTGGCATCGTCATTTTGGAAAGTTTGAATTTTGGTGATTTGTACCCTTCTCCCTGTCGTCTTTACATCCTGTTCTGCTGATGATTATTTTTCTACTTCTACGAAGTTCACCAATGCCTTCACTGACAGAGCCATCTTGCTACGCTTCGACACCTCAGGTAAAACACATTCATGTATGCCGCATATGTTCAGATTTTGCAAAACATAACTGCATAGCATAGGGGTTAAAACACTCACCTTCGGAGTGTGAGGGCTCCAGTGAAAACCCAAGCACTGGAACAAAAACTTATTTTCATTTGTTTACAGCGGCAATTGTCTTATCATGTGGCAGACATGCGGATGCATAGAAGTTCTCATTCGTATAACATACTTGTCGCTTCCAAATGTTTTCAAGTGTTATATTTCTTTCCCTCCTCTGAGCATGCTTGGTTCTTGGGCTCATTTCTGTTCTAGATGATGTTGATCTCAATCTCTTGGGGCTTTTTCGATGTGCCCCTGATTTTGGAAGTTTTTATCTGCAGCTAAAAGAATGGTGCCTCAAATTCAAGAAATCAGTGGCTCATGTCCTCTTCACCTGACCACTCTGTGCTTTAGAGCTCAAGGTTTGAACAACTATTTATGAGTTTTACGTCATCTTGGTGCATAGTAACTGAGCAAGGGATTCGCACTGGGACAGATAAAACAGTGTGAATGCAGAGCGCATGAGAAAATAAACTTGTGAAACAGAACGAATTCAAAATGAAAATTGTGTGTAGATGGGCTTCGAAACTAGTTTCCCACATTTGGAAGGCAAATGTTTACCTTTGGTAAAACGCTCCATGGTATGCTCTTGTAGGGCTTGTAAACATCTGAGAAACATGAGAAAAGACCATGCTACCCTTCGGCTATATTGACCAGCTGTGTGAGATCCCGGCTGCGGCAGCTGCATTTCCGATGGATGTGGAAGTTTTGTAGGCCAGTGTGCTCAGATTTGGGTGCAGGTTAAAGAACCCCAGGTGGTCGAAATTTCCGGAGCCCTCCACTATAGTGTCTCTCGTAATCATTTGGTGGTTTGGGGATGTTAAACCCCACATATCAATCAATCAAAAACCAGCTGTGTGGGAAATTAATATTTGTGGCTTGTTTTACATCCCAGAACCAAGATATGATTATGAGGGACACCACATTGGAGGCTTTGGAAATTTCGACGATGTGGTGTTCTTTAATTAATGTACTCTGACATTGCACAGTGCACAGGCCTCTAGCCTCTATCGAAAAGAGATCACTGCGGCAGGGATCGATCCCGAAACCTTCGGGTCAGCATCCGAGCACCATAACCGCTACGCCACTGCAGTGGGCTGCATGAAAAAGTTGTCCTCCAGTGATGATTACGTCTGAATTCATTCTGCAACTCAGTGATGGCTCCCTCATGGTCCATCCAGGTGCCCATCCAGCTTTTCACGATCTAAGCAAACAGTTGTCACCATTATCAGCTGTCGGGCTGCACAGAGGCGCTTCCCCGTCAACGCCTTTTGGACGGAAGGTCCACTCAGCCACAATTGGCAGGTACCCCATTACCTGCAAAAACACCACAGGAGACAGCACGGTATCTTCGTGATGTTTCATCTAATCATGTCAAAAGGTTGTGCGAAAGTCGTCAAGTGCTTGGGCAGTGTGCGCAGTGGTACGCGTCCCTGCTCTGTTAATGACAAGTCGAAACACCTGCCGAATGTTGGTGTCCTTACTTTGGCTTGGACTTTTCACAAGGGCAGCATTCAGTAGCTTTTGGCCATGAATTGTCTACTGTTTGTATGCATTCTCTCGTGTTTCTGATGGCCAGTCACTGGTTGACTACTGAGCTTATGTCAAAGCACATAGAGGAGGTAGTCAATCTAGTGGGGAGACGTACCTGTAGTCAGAATCGGTTGGTCTTATTCCGTCTACTTGCAGTGAGCACTTGAGTCTCAGTGCCGTTGGGTTAGCAATTTCACGATGCGCTGATGCCTTCGATGTAGCCGAGGTGTTCCTTCTAGGCCTCCTAAAATTTGTCAGGGGGGAGCATTTCTGTTTGTGCAGGCGAATCGCATTCATTGAGCAGCCAAGATGTGCGTCTCTAGTTTTCCTTGCTACATGCAGACTCCGCTTTTGTTCATTTATATATCGTGTGTCTGCTTTGGGCAACTTGAGCAGGCTAAAGACTGTTGCATCATACTGCTGTTCACATGTATTCAGAACACACTTGCAACATCCTCATATTACAACTAGCAAGGAATGCAGCTACTGTTGACATCAGTAGGAGTGTTGCACAGAAACTTGTGCCACAGACCTTCTAACGTATGCACATTGTCATATCATATTTACGTTCGCCCTCAGCCAGAGTATGCATCATCCACATTGTCACCACATCAAGATTACCTTGTCCGTATGTAGGAAGCCGTCCAGAATAAGGCAGCGAGATTCATAACTGCCAACTACGACTGTCATTCAAGCATCACCCTAATAAAACAAGACCTTGCGTTTATGTCACAGGATCAAAGCTGTGACATCGACGTTTTATGTTTATTCCATGGGTACATCATCAGTAGTGAATCCCACTGTTTGCCACTTCATGTTCCTTTGTGCACATCTCGGCACATTCACAACACATGTAGTTTCGTGCATATTCATGGTCACACGCAGGAATTTGACTCATCACCATTACCTCATGCCACAGCACATTAGAACGGGCTTCCAGATCACATTGTATCCATCTCCAATAGTGAAACTTTTCATAATAACCTGAATTTGTTGCATTCCACTATTGTATAATTTCCTTGCACCTTTCTGTTGATCAGTTGTTTTGTTATTTTGTTTGTTCATTTTCTTATTCTTTTTTTACTTTCTGTTTGTATTATTTATGCAATATATATACCAACGCCCCTCTTACTCAATGTTCTTTGATGGGCCTGTAAGGCATTTTTGAATATGAAGATTTTACACTGCTGTGCTGTGAGAACTGGAAGACATATATCTCTATAAGTTGCTATTCACAGCCTTGTGAACCCAAAAACCTTACTATGGTGCCATTAGTTTAGGCTGTACTCCATGAAAATGTCGTGAATTTCAGAGTCTAAGGCCACTTAACACCGCTTGCCCTACACCTGGTCAGTGGTAGCCTGTATGCATAAAACCCACCCGAATGACAAACAATTCTTTTTTTCTTCTTTACAGTGTTTCATACTAACATTCAATAAGCATTGTATTTGTATGGTGAAGTTATCACGATCCTGTTATTATTACCCCTACTTGTTTTAAGCCCCCCCCCCCCACAATACTCTGATGTAGGAGCCTGTGAGGTGACCTGGATAAATAAACAAATAGGTGATTGGCCAGTCTGCATCACCTGTCATTATGATGGTCATGTTGCTCACCACTGAAACAACTGCACTGCCTTCTCACTTCTATGTCAGCCATTTTGCACAGCTCCTAACAAAGCTGTTGTTTTTCTCAGCTTCATTGTAAACCGGTCCAACTTTGACTTCACAAGTCATCCTACTGGCGCTTGGTGTAGTGCGATTGTCCCTTGGTAACTTTATCTGTGATATTACTGAATTGAGCAAAACTTATTTGCTACTGGGTTGCAAGGGTGACCAGGCAATAAAGGTTGCACTTAACAGCTCAAGGTGAACGTACCAAATTGCGAAAAGGGAGCCTTCGAATAAATCTTTCACATTAACAAGGAACACTGCCAATTTTATGAAAAAAAAAAATCTTATAAGTGCCACCCATACGCGGTTGATATTCAAGTATATGTTTTGAGGGAGTGAGTGTTGCAAAGTTCTAGGCGTGGCTTTTGTACGATTGCTGCTTTTACATGAGTATATGCAGTAAATTCTCAATTTTCTTGTTTGGTGCAACTAGAAAGTGCACCTGTATTTTAGGTGACAGGTGCATATTATAAAAAGGCTTTCAAGTATGGCAGCCGGAGTTCTTCCCTTCATTTTTAGTTGTTTACATGAGCCACTTGCGTTGGATACCTGGCACTATTTATTTTGGTTCGTTGTAAGGCAGTTGCATTAGTGTTTCACAAGCAGAGTGCTTCACTTTCTACCTACAAGTCACTGACTATGCAATACTGTGCTTAAGAACATAACGGATCATTTGGAAAGCATGCGAAAATCCATATTGTTTGCCACCGCTTGTGGCGGTCTGTTTCACAAGAGTTCATTTGATGTGCCTTTTTGGACTTATCACTTGCCTACAATGAATAAGACTGCAATTTGACTTACCCTGTGGCAAAAGTGATAGTTGTGGTTTAGCGCTATTGGTGTTGGTGCATTGAGCTTCTGGGCAAGCTCGAGTTTATACATGCCGCAAGCCACGACCGACACTCCCACATATACCTTATAAGTCACGCCATTTTATTCATAGCAGAGCACAGCAGGACAGGCTTCTAGATGCGAGGGTGCTACATCTGAAATCTCAATTGATGACATCAATCATAGGATGCTGATGATGGCTAGAAAGTCTCATCGCCTATTGCTCAGCAGGAAAAGTGTCCACCGGTTTGCTGGGCAAGAGCTATGACAGCACATAGCTCAAGTTATCCAAGGTGGGTCTAATTCGTGGTTTAATGAACTCTTCAATACATGCAGCCTGGCTATACTGTGCAGCTTAGTTTGAGATATGAATATGTAGCTGATCCCTTTTTTTGGAATCGATATAAAATGAAACTGAAATGTGTCTTCACAGAGGTAGTTGAGGGTTTAATGTGTTTGTTTCGCCTTAAGGCCAAACGAATGAATGCTACAGCGATAAATTGCAAAGTCACGCAAAGAACGGCAAAGAGCAGCAGCACGAAACTTGCAGCGCGCACCTCAAGCAGAAAGCACGCACGAAATCAGCATACACAGGACGAGCGCTGGCTAAAAACTGTCACAACTCAACACTTGAAGCGCGCTGTTCGAACAGAATGAAAGGCAAACGAAATAATTGCACAAGTATACACCGGACAAGCGTGAACAACTTACGCTATTCTTCGTGTGTGAGCAGCGTGCTCTTTTGTAAGCACGGCCGTGGCAGCAAGTGGAGTGACCTCCGTGCTCTCCCTAATCACGAGTGTGATATGCGCACACGTAGGAGAGATCACGCTCCGTGGAGGCGGTGCTCTCTGAAACACGAGAGGTGACAACCTTTAGAGCGAGCCAACACGAGCTCTTCATGCCATCTCACTAGTGATGATGAGAACGCGCTGAAGCTGCGCAACTCTGAGAACTGCCAAGTGGTATATGGTGTATATACTATTATATGGTGTATATGGTGTATGGCTTGCCGTTAGCACTTTTGCTAGCGTACGTTTTGTGGCTTAGTGGTTAGAACTGATGATTACATTGCCTTAATGAGTAACGCAGAGGATGAACTACAGCTCATGATTACTGAACTGGACACAAAAAAGAAGAAGAATAGGCCTCAAAGTTAATATGCATAAAACCAAAGTAATGTGCAACAGTCTGCAGAAAATGGTGCTTTGCAGTAGGTGGAGCGACGCCGAAAGTTATAAAGGAATAAGCTGAACCATAGGACTGAAATACCTAACTAGAAGAATAAGGATTGGGTGGATCATATTCGGCAAGCATTCTCCAATAATGAATGGTAATCTGTCACTAACCATCAAGAGGAAGGTATATAACAGCTACATGTTCCCGGTACTTACCTACGGAGCAGAAACCTGGAGGCTCACAAAGAGGGTTCAGCTTAAATTGAGGACAAGGCAGCGAGCGATGGAATGAAAAATAATAGGTGTAGCCAAGAACAGAGCAGAGTGGGTCAGGGAACAAACAGAGGTTAAGGATATTTTTTATTTACTTTTAAATTTTGTTTGGCCATTTCCACAAAATGCCTACGAAGGGGGCAAAATGAGAGAGTCTCTCCTGACTTGGCCCACTCTTTGTGATGCACCTCGGGCAGGTACAGCAAAACAGCACATAGAAATATTCAATTACACATACAAATAAGAAATAAACAAGAAACACTACACTAGGAAACAAACAATCGGAAAAATATAAGTTAAATATTTAAACACAGCTGCTCCTTAGCGATATATACAAAATGCATTATCAGCACTATTAACATATATTGAAATCATACAAGTTGAGTGTAATATAAAAACAATGATGAAAAATAATGATTGCAATCAATATATTTCATACATTACCCATCTTCAGCACATACAACCTACAAGTTGATTTGGATTATTACGTTCGTCATTCGCTCCATAAATTTTGTAATGTTTCAAGTCTCCCCAGCGTATTCAATTACCTCAAGAATCTTCTTGCACATTAGAAAAATTGGGTTGTCAATAGACTGCATGCCATAGTTAGTCCAACACATTGGCCCCACGAACCCAACAGTGCGCAGGTTATATGTAAGGCAGTCGCATTAGTCTAAGGTTGTCCCATTGACATCATAGTTGAAATCAAAAAGAAGTGGACAAGGGCCGGGCACGTAGCACGTAGGTAGGATAACCGCTGGTCAATAAGGGTAACTAACTGGATTCCCAGAGATGGCAAGCATGTTCGGGGGAGACAGAGTTAGGTGAACCAATGAGATGAGGGTTCGTAGATATGATGTGGCAGCAGAAAGCACAAGGCCGCGTTGATTGGCTAATCATGGAAGAGGGCTTTGCCCTGCAGTGGGCGTAGTTGGGCTGATGATGATGATGAGCGCCGCGTGCTGTGCTTTGACAGGTCATTGATTCGGCACCTTGCGGTAAAGCTGTTCCATATCGTTTTCTCCTTCGCAATCTGTTAGTATATATTTATAACATCATATCGGTGACGGAAACACATCAGCAGCGCCGTGGTGGACCCCTGCATGAAGCACCGTCATGTTAAAAAATTGAAATTAATGAGAAGTGAACTAGCACTGATTGCATAATCTGCATTTATAACAGCTCTAGTGAACTTGCATTGGTAGCACCGTTCAGTGTGTAGGTGATTAGTCTCTGGTTGAAGTTGTCATTTTATTGTTTGCTATAACTGCCATTTTTAATGGAAATCTTACCGGCTTCATCTGTCGTCTTTTTTTGTGCATTACTAGCAGCACAGTTGAAATGAGCACTCTTGAAGAAGGCTGTAAACCCCCCTAGTTCTTTAGAAACAATGTTTTGCAGGACGTATTCGTCATATAAAGAAACAAGCAAAGCTATTACCTGTGCAAGTACCAGCAGTACTAATTGCATTTTTGTGCACTTTGCGCTGTGATAAAGGGGCCCTCTAATATTTCACTAACGCACATGGGATGCTTGCTCTGAGGCCAGGCTTCCATGCTTTACTGTTGAAGCCTGTGCACTGACGCCCGTAACCTGCATTTGGTGGCAAAAAACAGCTCTTCAAATAACTTGTTGCCACGCTTCATGCTATAATGCTTTAAAATTAGAATTGTAAGAAAAAATGCTTCTTAGAATATCTCACGTTGTTGGCATCTATTGTTTCCAATTGTTGGTGTAACGCTGCATATGATTTATTTATTTATTTAATACCAACAGCGCCCATACATTATAGCGGGGGTTGGCAGGGGGGGAGTACAGGAAAAGAACATGAAAATTGCAGGTTAACATAAGTTTGTGTAAAAAAAAAAGAGCCGCCATGATGGCTACAAGCGGCGCTGACTAACTCCCAGGTTCAAAATGTGCAGATATACTCAATAAAATGGAGGGGTGATGACTGTTGTAGATAAATTGGCAGAGCATTGGACATGTTATTCTTATGTTTCAACTTTGGTCACTGCTGGCAGCACATTGTCTTTTCGTCCAATTTTCTTCACATTCAAATCATAATAACTAGTAATACCATCCCCTTTGCTTTCCTTGGCTTGATTGTCTGCTACATTGTGTGTCATCACATTTTGTTTTTGGCTTGTAGAATCCAGATCCTAGTTTAATTTTTTTCAAATGCTGAAGCTGTGCTAGTTCTTTGATTAGATAGTGCTGTTTAATGCCAACTCAATGTAGAGGCTACATGATTTGTCCTAGGCAAATATGTACACTTATGTATGTATATATGTGTGTATGTATGTGTGTATGTCTGTATGTATGTATGTATGCATGTATGTATGTAAATTGTGCTCAAGCTTAACACAACTCGGAGGTAAAGTTTAATTAATTTATCGATAACAGTAGCCTGGAAACGGGAAAGGGTATGCCATGCTGCAAGCATTTTCGGTGGACCTCTGTTTTAAAAAATCCATGTCTTTACAAAGCCGTATTATTCACTCAAACTGTTAGATTATTTTCCTTTACTTTTATTTGTATCTCATGACGTATTGAAGCAAGTGACTGAGAGCGGCGATAACAAAAGTCATTCAGTCAGTAAACAAGCTTTAACCAATGTTCTTCAAGAGGGTGGGTCAGCTGCGGGCCGATTCCACGTTAGAACAGGAAGGGCATGCCCCTCCCTCAAACTGCAAGCCCTCTGAACAACATGGATTTGGACCTGCCGGTCTGAGCTGGTGATTGCCGTCCTCCAGGCGTCCTTCTTACTGAGAGGCTCACCATCACATAGCACCGTACAATTGCCCGAGCATTTGAGACAAAAGCATGTGTTAGCTGTCAGCAGAATGCAACACATTGTAGATGCCAAAAGTAATGGAAATTTATTGAACATTTTACTGGATTAAAAGTCGGTTGCGTGGCTCTACCGCGAAGCACGAATGTTATCAGGATCTTATGCGCTGACCCAGCATCTCAACTGGCCTTTGTACAGTACTCGCCTCAACCATCCATGCTTGTTCATCGGTGCACATGCAAGTCTTGTTGTTCAGAGGGCAGCTCTTAGGTGCCCATTCATGCGTTGAGTGCTGTCGCCATCAGTAACGTAACCGATAGATGTAAAAAAGTAAAATGAGAAAAATTATGCGGGCTTGAATGGTAAGACAGGTTCTTGGGCTAGCTGGTGATTTGGAATCTACATATTTGTACAGCGCAAGACTACAAGTAGTTACGGCATAACTATGGAAAAAGAGACAAAGACAGAGAATAGCGCTGTTTTCTGTCCTCGTCTTTTCTTTTGTAATAACACCATCCCTGCTCGTAGTCTTGCATTGCGCGAATATGTTGGTTGAATGGGATATGAAATGGAGCTTTCTGCATGGCAGTTTAGCATTCTACCATATAGCCATGCTGGTGGTTGAAACTAATTTGCAAGAAGACTGTATACATGCGTCATGTCAGGCAAAGATGCATTAACAGTCATCGTACGATGCTTTTTGTGCAACGAGTGTGTCCACTGCAAAGTGCACAGCCATAATTATTCATCGTCATCAGCCACATGCAGTATCAACTAAGTGCACATAATAGCTTACAGATGTGCAGCGGGTACCTTGCTTATCCGCAGAAAGTTGTATAACAGCATAGTGGGTGATGACCTAATTCACAAAAGTTATGAATTATGGTGTTGTCGATATCCAGCACAAAGCCAAAACTTTGAACTGAGTTGGTCTCGATTGCCCCTACACGAAGCTGCCCTCAGAATTTGCATTAGGCAGTGTCATAATGGCCGGTGTTTTTTTTTTTGTGTGTGTGTGTGCAAATGAGTTCTGCAGAGACCCAAAAGGGTGTGGAAGAATTAAGAAAGAAAAAATAGACAACCACCCATCAGGTGGTTGTCTATTTTTCCTAATTTCTTTCTTGTCTGTAATAAATGGTACTAGCATTCTCATATGGTACATACAGGGAATGCATGTTGAAGACAAAAAGTGTTACTTAAGATGGTCCAAAGTGTGTGTTGTTTTCGCGAGCTTCTATGTGCTTTAATATGGCGGCATAAAATTGCCATAATGGCACCTTTATTCGCTCATTTCCAAGGTAACACAAGCTTTGGTTGCTTCCAAGGTAACACAGCCTGCCCCACCAGATGCCGCAACGACCGCAGCTGTTCATCACAAACGGCGTTTTTTTTAAAAATAAATTATTCTGATAGTTAAGTGTTGCTTGACTAAGCTCATGCAGGGACACTATATCCTAAACCACTTGTAACCATGCATAATTCACTTCTTTTTACAATCCTTTCATTCGGTTTTTTCAGATTTGCCGTGAAAAATGTCAACTTTCTGTCCAGAACTGAAATCCCGTAGCCGGTGCACAAGGAACATAGAGTCGCTAAAATATAGCACCATACAAGTAAAGAAATAGGTGAATCCGTTTGACGTGATGGCAGATGCGCATGCAGTTATGCGTGCGTTCTCGCGCGATATTTAAAAAGCGCGCGCGTTTTCCTTTTTTCCCGCTCCGCCTTGTTCTGGCGGCGCTAGCGGCGCGCAGCCGCAGTAGGGTCTCTGGTAAGGTGAAGTGGGAAGATCAGTCACGTGGTAAACGTGGTGGAACCACGGGTGGAACCGAGCTCTCGAAGCTATTGTTCGCAGCTTCGTTGATTTGCGCGCGGAGTTTTGTATGCGACTCGTCGCCGAAATGTATGTGTTCGCCGAGTACGAGCATTCATTCGACACCGCCGTGGTTGAGCACGCGCGCGTTCGCATCTCCGAATCGGAACGCTTTGAGCCGAACCACGTGAATGACTTCGATCGGATGAAGACCTACTACGTTCGGTCGTGTCGAAGGGGCAGTGGACACAGTCGCACGTGTGCCTACGAGGGAGCCAAAATCATTCACATGACAGGTAAACGCGCGTGCATACGATCATTTTTTTACGAGACTTCTCTAAAGCGGGTCCGTCGAAGGTGGTGCTTGGGGCAGGAACTTAGTTGCTTTGTTTGGCATGTCGCTTTGGTGGCGGTGTGCTGAAAAAATGGAGCGCGCGCCTGCCGTGTCTGGTGATCTGCGCTGCAACCTGGTTGGTTAGGAAGCTTGTATCACCGGGGCTGTCTGCGCATCGGCCGGGACTCAGCCAGAGCGTGCGAGCGGCTATTAGCGGTTAGATGGAGTGATAAAATTTACAAGTTCGCTGGGATGTAATGCTCGCACTGGATACGGCAAGCTGGAGCTCAGTAACGTAGCATTTTGTGCGTGTTGGTATGTCATACGGAAGTTTTATGGCGTAGTCTGTGCCCTTTTCGTACGCTGTTAAACTTTTGCCGGTCAATAGAAGAGGCAGCTTTAGGCAGAGATATTGAGACTGATGATGACAGTGCAGATCAGTGTTTTTTCCAGAGTAATTTTGGCACATTCTTTATAAGAACTTCTGAGGCATGTTAGAAATATATCTTGCAATTGCCGGTCAAATTTCATTCGCGTGGATTGCTCTGACCGAATCCAGTTTCAATTTCTTATGGATTTCTATTTTGGCTAAGTTTAGGTGCAAAAACATATGCTGGGCGACAGCATTAGGAAGTAGAAGTGGCTAAATGTTTATTGCCTCTCAATTGTGCCAAGTGTGGAAGTCGGCATGCACCGACAGTGTCCATGTCAGACAGCCAAACACATGTGTGTTTAAATGTATGAACATTTTGCAGCTGTCACCATATTTCTGATTCTTGCTTCATTCAGGAATATAATGCCAAGACAGCTTCAGTACTTCTTCATGACTCTTTGTGCTTTCTATGTCATGCAGATAGATGGCATGCAGACTACGGCACGTGCCGTAAGTGCAGACTTGTGAGAATGTCTGTGAGCTTGCCGGTAGTATAAGAGGAAGTAATCGAGAGCCAATGCTATAGTTCTATAGCCATTCACCCCGAATGCTGCAGATAGTGTTCTCTTGTTGCCGGGAGTAGTAAAATCTGAAAATTTCGCGTATGTCCCATACCTATATGGATGCAGGCATACAGACTTCATTCTCAGCTCCAGTGACAGTAGGCTCACTGTTGCATGAATGAATTGTGTCCCACCAAATGGCTCATGAGCCTGCCCTTCTGTACTACTTCAACCAAGCATTTCTTCTTGCACATAATATATAGACCATCGGCATACTTCAACTTCAAGCAATATGTTAAAGCTTGCTTCTTGTGGACAATTGCCTGAAAGCTGTTTTTGTTTAACTGTGCAGTTACCCTGGAGGAAATGGCCATGTTCAAAGCAAACCGACCAAGGATGGCAGATGTTGGACGAAACTTTGTTGAGGTGAATGAACTCCTGCATGATGCAAAAGATATTGCTGACTATGTTTTTTGTAAAGCAGTTGGTATGTATTTGGAGTGTATGCTGGGTTAGCTAAATAGTATGGAAAATATAGAGCACAAACTCATAGGACACGAGTGAAGGCCAAGGCAGACAGTTTGACCTGTCTGTGCTTTTCCTTAGGTCCCATTTGGAAGGAACTGATGACAGTAATGCCAAGTTGTTGCACTTGCATTGTCAGTTTATTCTTTTCTTTATTCAATGCTACATATCTTATATAGGTCCAAGCAGGATGAGGGCAAAAAGCAAACACAAGCATACTTAATTTAATTTGCAACCACCCCAATGTGACTGAATGCAACAAAGAATTATTCCAGTCTGTTATTGTTCATTGTGTTAGTGCTGTGTTTTGTGCATGATAACATTTATTAGTTCTTTTCGTACTCATGCGTAAAAAAAAATGCAGCTATCACAGGTGCAGCCAAAGTGTGCTCATTGAATATATTGCTGTCATTCATAAAGTTGATAGCAAAGAGAGTTCAATGTGTTATCAGCATTATAAATGTCTAACCTAGTTACTTTGTACCTAACAGCATGCGAATAAAGTATATGCTAAGTTATGCTGTCCCTTAAATGAAAGTAAGAAATATGCTCTTACGTACAGTTGGATACAACCTAAAATGTATGAAAACGTGCCACCCAGATGGCTGCAGTGCTTCAGCTGATCACCTCTGTGACTAAAGAAATAGTCCCACTCATGCACTTAGCAATAACCTGCAAATGTAGGGTCACTGGCAGTCCAGCTTGTGATGTCAGTTCCAAGTGCGTGCCCATTGATGCAGGATCGTGATCATCCCGTGGAAATGCCATGGACTTCCAAATTTGTATCCAACTGTAGTATGCTTGTCAATTTAAACATCGTTTCCAAGAAAACCAGTAAAAATATGTGTAGGCTGTGTCCACGTTGTGGTTCTGTCGCAAATTAGCGCAACTTGTACTAAATCGCGCTAGAGTGGATCACAGCAGAGCTGGTGGGCGCATAGCCCAGGTCCTGGCTTGGCTGGGCTTCTCCTCACCCTCAGTGTCCTTTCATACCACTTTGCTATACTATACAAGGCTATGCTATGCCCTGCTATTGGGCCACGCAGCCGAGCGGTTACGATGCTTGCTTTCAGATCATGCAGGTTCCAATCATCATCATCATCCTGACTACGTCCACTGCAGGACAAAGGCCTCTCCCATGTTCCGCCAGTTAACCCGGTCCTGTGCTTGCTGCGGCCAATTTATACCCGCAAACTTCTTAATCTCATCTGCCCACCTAACCTTCTGTCTCCCCCTAACCCGCTTCCCTTCTCTGGGAATTCAGTTAGTTACCCTTATGGACCAGCGGTTATCCTGTCTATGCACTACATGCCCGGCCCATGTCCATTTCCTCTTCTTTATTTCAACTATGATATCTTTAACCCCCGTTTGTCCCCTAATCCACTCTGCTCTCTTCTTGTCTCTTAAGGTTACACCTACCATTTTTCTTTCCATCGCTCACTGCGTCGTCCTCAACTTAAGCTGAACCATCTTTGTAAGTCTCCATGTTTCTGCTCCGTAGCTAAGTACCGGCAAGATAGAGCTGTTATATACCTTTCTCTTGAGGGATAGTGGCAATCTACCTGTCATAATTTGAGAGTGCTTGCGAAATGTGCTCCACCCCATTCTTATTCTTCTAATTACTTCAATCTCGTGGTTTGGCTCCGCGGTCATTACCTGCCCTAAGTAGACATAGTCTTTTACAACTTATCCCGGCTGCGGCGGCTGCATTTCCGATGGAGGCGGAAATGTCGAGGCCCGTGTGCTCAGATTTGGGTGCACGTTAAAGAACCCCAGGTGGTCGAAATTTCCGGAGCCCTCCACTACGGCGTCTCTCATAATCATATGGTGGTTTTGGGACGTTAAACCCCACAAATCAATCAATCAATCATCTTTTACAACTTGAAGTGCACTATTACCTATCTCGAAGCGCTGCTCTTTTCCAAGGTTGTTGTACATTACTTTCGTTTTCTGCAGATTCATTTTAAGACCCACCTTTCTGCTCTCCTTGTCTAACTCCGTAATCATGAGTTGCAATTCGTCCCCTGAGATACTCAGCAATGCAATGTCATCGGCAAAGCGCAGGTTACTAAGGTACTCTCCATTAACTCTTATCCCTAACTGTTCCCATTCTAGGCTTCTGAAAACCTCCTGTAAGCACGCAGTAAATAGCATTGAGGAGATTGGGTCCCCCTGCCTTACACCCTTCTTGATTGGTATTCTGTTGCTTTCTTATGAAGCACTATGGTAGCAGTTGGTCCCCTGTAGATTTCTTTCAGGATGTTCATATATACTTCATCGACGCCCTGATTCCGCAGTGTCTGCATGACGGCTGATATTTCTACTGAATCAGGTTTCAATCACGCCTCGCCAAGAAATATTTTTGCCAAAAGTGGCTCTCTCGCTTTTTCTCTGTACTCATTCTCTCACCCTTTAAAGTTATTACATCCCACGCCGATCAGCACATGTGTTTGGAGAGCAAAGCTGAAGAGGATGAAAAGAGCATGCGCCATTATCATGACGATGATAATTTTCTACCTACGATGCATGCCTAACCGTGAGCATAACAGCTCTGCTGTAAATTTAGATTTTTGAGAAAATAGGCTAGAAAAAATTCTGTCGCCCTTGTTTGTCTTTGTTGTGGCCTCACAGTAGCAACTGCACTTTCGAAGCCATCCAAGTGAAAGACCAATGGGCCCGTCAGCCCTCTGTTTCCAGGCTACAGCTGCATTATGTCCAGTGCTCACGCTGTTTCTGCGGCTGACAGACCAGCACATCTCACAGCAAGATGTTGCGATTTTCCTTACCTTCACTTGAGCTGGGCAACGTGTCACTGACTGAGCTAACAATGTCGCTGTCAGACAAATCTTCATAAGTTTAAATGTCACTCTCAGCGTTTGCCAAATGCAGACCCCCTTGTTGCCACCTTGTTGCCCCAAATGTCTGCAGCCACTGTCGTCATCTGTTTCGTTGTCTGCATCCAGTTCACTGGGGTTGACTTTTTGGGATCGCACAACACACTTTGCATGTGTGTGGAATAGTTCTCAACAGTGTTTTACCTTTTTATGTTGCTAGAGATGTGCGAGCAAATTGATGGTACTTAGCACATTTATGCACTCAATCTTGTGACTTACTATTGTAAAAAACATCTTGTCTTGGCACTTCACCTTTTTGGTGTGGCTGCTGGTGAGGATGAAAACTTTATGCCATGGTTCGCATTCTGGCATAAAATTCACTTGCTAGATCGTACTGGACGAACAACCACTTCCTGGCCATTTTACTGTTGAGAAAAGTATTGTGTGATGGTTCAATACAAGGGAGGGTTGCACAGCATGTTTCGGGCTAATGAAATACATTCACATTGTGAAAGAGGGTGCACGATGATGAAAACTGGGCTTTTACACTGCTTTTATGTAAAATAAGTACATGGCTTACGTATTTGCCAAGAAAAGGGAAATGTGTTAATGCATCAGACGTTCGTTTGTTGTGTTCTTGATACTTTTTATAATTTAGCACTCGGGATAAGCTGGACATTTCTTCTGGTGCAGTGAAATTCAAATAATCTAGCTTTTATTGTATTTCCTCATGAGCATATTGAACAAGACAAGCTCATTTGTGGGCTGGTTAATGTGTGACCTTGTAGATGGCAGCACTGACCTGCGCCTGCTGATACTTTTCCTTTCAGAGTTTAACTCTCTCAATTTTTTTTTCTGGCAAGTGGTGTTGTTTTCAAAATTGTCGACAAGAGTGGCGATGTGGGCTTGTTGGTGAAACATTTGAAAGAAATTTGTGTAGCGCGAGGCGAAAAAACGAACACGGGAAAGAATAGAATGAGAAGACAGAGCGCTACTATCAACATGTTTATTTTCGACCTCAAAGCTGCTTTTAAGCCATAATCGTCAGGCGACCAAGCAGATAAGCACGTGTAATTCAGATACATGCACGACAATGCCATCTACCTACAAGAAAAAACGATAAATAGGACAACAAAAACCTCACAGATAAAATTGCGTATCACTGCGTACGCAGGAACGCCAGTTCCTTGGGTGACAAGGCAATTGAAGGCTTGCTAATACAAACATCTCCAAGAGCATCAATAAGTTCGGCTATGATCAACCGAGTCATCTCATCCTCATGCCGACCAACAATGATTGTACTCTGGAACAAAGGCCGGCAGCCACACGCGTGAATGTGAAGAGCGAGAAAACCTTCTGGCGGCAGTTTATTCGCCTTGTAATTGTGTTCTCTCAATTGCTCATTCACACACCTACTGGTTTGGCCGACATATTTTTTCCCACATGTGAACAGAATAAGATAAATGACGAACGAAATGCACTCCACAAATTTTTGTGTATGCCTTTTTGTGCACAACACCCTTTCCTCACGTGACGGATTCGTCAGCACACACAATTTCCCAAGTTTATCACGTACTGAAAATAGCACACTAATATTGTCCCGAAGTGCCACTTTCTTAAGATTATGAGACAGCTGGTGAACATATGGAATTACGGCCGTGCGTCTTGATTTTGCCGGTGAATCGACATGAACATTAGATTGGCTTGACCTTGCACGAATCCTTTTCAATTCTTTTTCCGCAACTGAAACTAAAACATGATCCGGATAGCCCGATCCTTGCAAATGTGTGATCTGATTATGGAAACTCTGCTTCATAAGGTGCGCACATGACTTGTTCAATGCGTTTTTGAGGTCGTCGCGACAGCTCTCTTGGTTAGTTTGAAATGACCGGAATGAAATGGGAGTAAAGCTTTCTGAGCACGCGGATCATAGCACCAGCATAGCAGGTTGTCAGAACACTGAACACTTAAATCTAAAAACCTTATTCGTCCGTCGCTAGGCCATTCTACTGTCACTTCAAGGGGCTTAAGACCATCACGAAACACATTCAACACACTAGTACTCTCACTTTGGATTTTCCCCCGAGCTGTCAATGAAAATAATAAAATCATCTACATATCGGAACACTTTCTTGGCCGTCGTATCTGCGAGACGATATGCCACAATTCTATCAAGTTCTGCCAGAAACAGATTGCTCAAGACAGGCGCGACGCAAGAGCCGATACATATACCCTGCTTTTGCAAAAGAATATCATTGTTCCATTTAATGAACGTCGAAAGTAAGATAAAATTCCAACAAGGTAAGAAAATTATCAGCGGATATACCTGACTCAGATGAAAACTTAACTGCACCAAATTCATCAATGCTACTTCCAACACATTTTAGCATTCATCTGAGTCAGGTATCAGTTAGTTTTTGTTAGTTAGCTTTTAATTATTGTCAGAGTGAAGAAAATTGTCAGAATGATAAAATATACAAACGGTGCCTTTTTTTTTCATTATTACTGATGATTACTAGAGGGAAGCTTGCCACGGACACTATGGGCTTCTGTGGCTTCGTTACTCTTATTTGTCTTAAGTGCATGTGACAGTTAATTTAGTTCAACGTGCTATCGGCCTCAAATGAAACTTGAACAGTGGCAAGTCTTTGTGATGGTATAGTGTGCGCCGTCAAGTTATCATGATTGACAGGCATGCATATATTTGCAGAGCTGCCGAACAGGATGCGCGTGCCTCTCAAAGGTGATAAGTGAACGGTGCGCACTATACCATTGTGAAGGCTGTTAAGGTTTCATTTGATGCGGATAGTACAGTAGAATCTCAGTGATATAAAACTGCGACAAATGTGAATTCGCCAAATTCCCCAGCCAAATCCCACTGTCCGTGGGGCTAAAGTTTGAATGTTCCCAACAATTTTAACAATTTTTCTAGTCACGGCAAGTGATATGAACATTAATGCCGAAACAGTCGATTGAAGGCTAGAGCAGCATGCCCGAAGCTTCGAAAGTGCGTGTGCGACCAGCGCATGCACTGTCTTCTACAGGGCATGTGATTGTTGTTGCCACAACCGCTGTGGCCGAAACCATGGTCGTTCATGACACGATCATGTATGGCAACGACATAAATGACAGAACTCTACAAGTGTGCACACGTTCAACGCTGGACCAGTCAAAGAAAGCAACGCTGCTTTCAGCAAGCTCTATGGACAAAACTGCGTCATCTGCAATCATAGATAGCATAAAACGACCTAGTTTGAAGGTACGTGCGCAAGCAGCACATGCAGATTGAAAAGGGAACTACCGTTTGCCACAACCGCTGCGCACAAAACTGTGGCCGCGGCGCGCTATAGCGATCTACCAGCTCCGAGGGCACGTAACTAATGCAGTGGTAGATTAAAAGCAGTAAGGGTGTAAAAAAGGCTAGAAGCGGTATGGCATTCCTGCCCAAAGAATCTAGTAGCGAGCAGTGCGTTGACCCACGCTTTCTCGGCAGCCATCTGCGCCTTCCTGTTCGTTCACGTGTGTCCCAGGATGACATGCGCGAGTTGTTTTGACGGAAATAGATTTTGCTAGCTGTTTCGATGACGCGAAATTGCAGGAGTATTTGCGCCCCCCCTTTGAGACTTTCACTTTAGAGGGAAACCCTACCCAAGCGTGTTCGGCCACTGCACACTCCAAGCAATTATAAAGCAACAGCGTTGATTTGTGCTTGCAATCAGGACCCCTCTCCCTCTTTTTTTCTTGATGTTTTTTTGTGTGTTTGTTTTTTCCTGAGAAAAAAAGGGGGGAATAATTCAGTGCAACCCCTCTCACCCCCGTTGCAGAAATCTCCCATATTCAGAATCCCTGAACTTGGCAGGTATGCATCAAGCAATACTGAAAATGGCTGTGAGTCGACAACTCTGAGATTAGTTACGTGAATTTAGGACACGAAATGCCCAACATCACTCTTTTCAATTTTTTCATCTGTCAAATAATGTGCTCATGCGGCACGCTGCGTTGCCGAGATGTTGATGTGCTCCGTTGTTGTCAAAACTTTCACAAGTTACATTTGTTGATATGTTCTCTCCATAGACATTCAGACACATCTGCATGATTATTATTTATTTGTGTATTTTTATTTACCGTAACTGTCTGACAAGTGGCATCCTGAGTTATCTCGGATTGGCCGTGAAGGTGTCAACACTATCCTAGCACCTGCAGAGCAGAAAAAGGGGAGGACTAAAAGCAACACAGCCCTAACATCTAACAAATGATCTGTTTTACCAAGCTGCGCGAGTGAAAATTCGAAAACCATGAAGCAACACACGCAGGCATTGGTTCCTGTGTTTTTACTTGTACTGCTTCGTAAAATAAAAGAAGTAGAAAGTCAGAAAGTAGAAAATTAGCTCTGCGTCCATACTGTGCCCTTGTGTCCTGTTCTTTCTGTGCGCTACAGCAGTTGAAGTGCAATGCCACTATGTCCAAGCGCACATTCTCTCAGGTTAATAGTATTTTGCGATGACATCCTCATAGAATAGAGGTTTCTGTTTCAGGAAACGCACAGCCCTCAGCCACCCCTGTGCAAAGACAGAGACCACATCCGCGAAGAAGAGAGGCAGCAACAGATTGACGATGCCCTCGATAATTACAAGCTGCAGTGTTTGCCTGTGGGCGCAAGCACAGATCTGGAGCAGAGGCTGCTGGCGATGGAGAAAGAACTCAAAAGACTGAGACAAGGAGAAAACAGTGAAAGACCTGCGGCTGCAGTCTGCAATGGGTCCCAAACTGCCTATGCCGACCTCGAAAAAAAATACGAGAGGGTGCAGACAGATCTTGCGAATCTGAGGAGTGACCATGTGCAGCTGAAGAAACGCTTTCGAGATGGAAATCGTTGTAAGTGCCCCTTGAATATCTCAGCGGTGGTCCGACTGCACCAATCGCACCGTTTTGCTACAATTTCACATCCCTGCACCTTACTGCACACATTTGAGTACAGCTTGCGCCAACTGCGCCAAAGGTTACACGGCATCGAAACGTTTAGAGCCGAAAAATATTTTTGATCACAAGGAATACTATAGTTTCTTCATAATGCAACTGGTGCCTTCTGCTCGATCCATTGCAGCAATGCACCTTGTCATTATATTCAGCCTATAACCTAAGGCTCCGTGCCGACGCGTGTGTCTCCAAAAGAAGACTACCTGGCTGGCAAATCTTTCTAAATTATTCCCTCCCACTTCTTGAAAGCCATGCTCACTAGCAAGCTCTGCACGGCTATCATTATTAATATTTTTTTTTACAAGTTGTTCGATGACGAATGCAGAGTGGCGTTGTCACGAGAATTTATCACTGTTCACAGACTACCTTACTGCATTGTTCGAGCGGTGGCATTCGTTAAGTTCAAACTGGCATGCAAAAACTGTAAATTAAGGAAGCAAAGCGGAAGTAGTTGCATTAGTCTCTGCAGCACTTAGTAAACCCTAAGGTGGATCTGAGAAGAGGGGATGTGAGCGTTCGGGCATGCCCCCCCCCCCCTAAAGAAAGATAAATAACTGGTGGCATTTTTTGTAATGGCTTTATTGCACCTGTCATTCACAGAAACCGTATGTGTTATGCTTACCTTGTTACTAATACCGTATTTACTCGTGTAATGAATGTGCTTCTTTTTTTAAAAAAAAAATCAAAGCAAAGTTGGCGGTTCGTTCATTATGCCGGGCAAACTTCATGCAATCTTTTTTGGCATGAGGGATAAATGTGGTAATGCAAAAGAAAAAAAAGTTTGGTCGCATAGTCTTTTGCAATCGACGTACGCGTACACTGTTAGGAAACAGCTTCTTTGTTTCACTTCACTAATTTTCGGTGGTTGAAGGTGCTATCTTCAGCAAGCTGTCCCCACGTGGCCTGCACAGGCCATAGAAGCGTTTGGCGGCTATCTTTTCTCGCAACCGTTTAACTGCATCAGTCGTATCTCCTGTGATGTCGAAGGGCGCCCAGAAGTGTGCGCTACGACGCATTTGGTCAACTTAGTGACAACCTTGCACAACGACCGCGCTGCCGTCATTGACACTGTAGCAAGTAACCAACATTGCAGCAAGCAACCGTCAAAGAATCAAAATAATCCATCAATAACAAGAATAACAACAAAATACAGCCACTGCCTCTCTGTCCACATGAGAAGTTACTGTAGAAATGGTAGCCTGTATCTTGCGTTTCGGGGAGTACACGCAGATAACAAGCACGTAGAGCAAATAGCAACTGAAGCGAGCATCGCGGAAGTGCTACCATGTTGCAGAAGTAGCCACAATGTTTTCTAGGCGACGCTTAAGCGATTTTTTTTTTTCTACTTTTCCAGAAACCCTCGATGCGATGGCGACGAATGGCCCCTAGCAACAGCCATGGCGACAGGAAATCCTGTCGTAATAGTGTTACAGTAAGAAATACCTAAGCCAAAAGAAGTAACTTAGTTACTGTTACCTAGTTTCTAAAGGTAACTTCATTACTGTTACGTTGCTGTACTAAGGAAGCCATGTAATACATGCAAAATGATAGGAATGAATAAAGTTTCCGAAAGGCGGGGATTTTAACCAGACTGGGGGAACTGGTATGCTGCCCTACACAGGGGAATGGGGTTTACCAAAAACGTGCAAAGAGGTATGGTAAGTGCTTAACGATTGAAGACAACGGGCAATAACCATTGACATTTATTACCCATGTTCCTCAAGGTGTACAAGACTTGTTCGAAGAGTTTTGTGTTGGCTAAGCACACAAACCGTTGGGACACGTGTTCGCGAAATCCAAAGGCAACACACTTGTGCATGATCAGTGCTGCATCATCTCCAAGCACGATGCAGAGATTGAAAATCGACATAATTACATCAACGAAACAGCACCAAAGGGTCAGAAAAGGACTACAAACGAAAATGTTGCTCATGTCAACTATGCAATGCGTTTATAAATATGTCAGGAGCGTAGCCAGGCCCCGCCGCGGTGGTCTAGTGGCTAAGGTACTCGGCTGCTGACCCGCAGGTCGCGGGTTCAAATCCCGGCTGCGGCGGCTGCATTTCCGATGGAGGCGGAAATGTCGAGGCCCGTGTGCTCAGATTTGTGTGCACGTTAAAGAACCCCAGGTGGTCAAAATTTCCGGAGCCCTCCACTACGGCGTCTCTCATAATCATATGGTGGTTTTGGGACGTTAAACCCCACAAATCAATCAATCAGGAGCGTAGCCAGAAACCTTTTTTTTTTTTATTGGGAAGGTTTGAACCTTCCCCTGACTACGCCAATGTTCGATGGAGCTTGTTCAACACTGCTGGACAAGGCATAGCTTTGACATAAATAATGCGCAATGTTACCTCATGAAAAGAGATGACAATGAAGAGGGAGGACTTCTGGAAACGTTTGCAACGTCGTGTGTGACTGATGAACGTTCATTGTTTTTTTTTCTCACACTGAGCTGCTCAAGGTAGACTTGTGAAAATCAGTTACACAAAAGTTTTAAATGAAAATGATTCGCATACGGCCTTTTGTTTTCAGCCGTTTTGCGTTGCTGTTTTAGCCACCTGTTAAACACGATTAACTAGGAGCCTAGGACGAAAGAATGTTCCAACGGCTCATCAAGAATTATGCTAGAAGCTTAAGTGACAAAATATATATTTGCCATCCTTGACTGGCCGTTTCGGAGCGCTGCGTTCTCGTGAGAGAGAGAGAGGTTGCATCTTTTTCCTCTCCTCAGCCCCTCCGTCTCTTTCAGGAGAGTGCTCCAAAATGACCAGTCAAAGATGGCAATTGTGACGAAAAAAGGGAGGGGAGACGTGAGCTTAGGAAGTTGTTCAGTTGTAATGCGATTGAGGAACTGCCACTGCAGGATTCTGTAATGAAAAACAGGTCGAAAAAAAAAAAAATTGACTGGAGAAAAGGGGGCATGTTCGGACATTGTTGCATATTTTAAATGTACCAAAATGGGCAAGGGGGCACACAGGATATTATGGTAGCTTAGTATGAGGGCAGTCTCATGTGCATGAGTATTGCGAATTCTGATACACTCAAATGTCGTTAAAATAAAGCCATGCCTGCCATTGAACTTCATTATATCTGAAAATTTGTTATAAATGTATATTCATAACTTTGCTTTGTTGTGACAACAAAGCTATTCTTCACTTACTTCGATATATCTATGTTCATTTTATTGAGGTTTGAGTGTAACTTGTTCTTATCAGGCAGGTGAGCATCTGTCAATGTGATTTGATTCTTAGTTAGAACTTCCGATCGACCAAGCTTGCTGTGTCCATCATCAACTTTAACGCACCTCTGACTTTATTGATGCAATGCATTTCTCTTTTTCTTTTTCCAACTTGAAGCCATTCTTGAAGCTGACGGGGAGAATCTGGAAAGCAACAACTCGGGGTACTATGTAGTACGACATCGAACCCCATCACCGCAAAGAAACGGTAACTTATTTTTTGTGTCATTCCCAAGGACGATGTGATGTGTGTCACACTGTGAACCAAACTAGGAAAGTTCGTAGCTCAGCTTTGGAGGCATTGCCGGTAACCTAGTTTAGTTTCTAATGCCAGGCTACCTAAGAGCTCCATAATTTTTGAGCTCTTCGGACATCATAAACGGCTTGCAATTGAAACCGGCACCATGCTGGGTGTCATGCATAATCATTATTCTAAAAAAGACATGCAAACATAAATTCCTGGCCAATATCAATGCTGGATGCCACTTGGAACACCAGTACAACTGGCACACACGCAAAGCATTTGTAATGGCTGAAAAAAAATTGCTTGTAACAGATTTTGGGTTGGGCACATGTTCACATGGGACCAACATATATTAACCCCTGAAACTGACTTGGTGCATTCTAATTGGGTAATTACATTTATTGAGGTATTTTTTGGGCCACTATATTCAATTGTTCGGCAAGGGCCAATTCAAAGTGGGAAAATTTCTATAAAAACTTGTAGTACACCTAAATTGCTCATGCTGCTACTATGGTGCTCATGCAGCATGAGATCGAGTTCATGACATTACTAGAAATCAAATTACTGTTCTGTGTGTGCTGTGCTGAAGGCCATAAAACTTCCTACTAGTACACTAGGGGGAACTGTGGCACTAGTGTCTATGGGAGCTGCAATGCTTGGCGCTTCAGTGGGCATGAGAAATATGGGTAGTACACGGATTCGCCTAGTCTTCATACTTTGCGTTCCTTTTGACTTCACATGACTTGAAGCTGTTTTGTCACAAAACAACAATCGGCAAATGTTCGGCAGTTACGCTTCTCCCCCTTCACTTAAAATTTTAGGCTTATCTTTTCAAATTGGGTCATGAAGTCTGAAACGGATTGTTATTTTCTTAGAACAAAACACAGCAATAAATAAAGCCACATGTGCGTTCGAAGCCCGCAAGCACGAAGACTTTGCAAACTTGTGTACAAGCCATCATTCCCATGCTGTCTGAATGATGGCGGCACCAGTCCTGCCTGGGTAATTTTAGGAAACTGTACTGTAGGTCGTGCATGGGTGTGGCAAGTACTGTAGACTCTTGTTAAACGTAACCTGAAGAAACCAGGAAAATGTGTTCTGTTTAATAGGAGTTTCATTTGCGGAGAAATAAGCATGACTGAAGAACTCAAGGAAGAATCCAATCATGCTATAAGAAGTTGTTCTATTAAGGAGCAGTTCCGTTCAATACATTTTTGTTTAGTGAAAGCTTACTGTATTTCGTTAGCTTAATGCAGCAATGTTGAGCCGTTTTTTTTTTTTCTGCGATTTGTGTCCATTAACTATCACCAAGGTGGACTAGTTGTGCTGCATAATTAGGCGGCTATGACAAGCGGTGTGGCTTCTCTGGGTTGTCTTCCAAATGTGTGCAATGTGCTTACAAACATGCCAACAATGCTATAGCTCACACACTAAAGCCAAGATAGCTGTGAATGCTCACAATGGCGCCGTTGTTGGCACCAAGTCCTACTGGAGTACGGGGCTGCCATTGTGCCTTCGTGCTTTTTCAGTTCACCTATAATGGCATAGCTGCCCTTGCGCTGGAGTCAAAATCATCGGTTGGCTAGTCTCTGAACTTTTTAAAACAGGCAAAAAACCATTTGAGGCAGATTGTGGTTTCAGACACCTGGCTAACATATCGATATGATTAAGGGCCAATCCAATACAGCAATTTCTTCTCGCTGTTCAGCCTGTTCACCACCAATCCAGCTGCATTTGATTTGGTAACTGGCAACTGTCCGCGCGCTAGAAGCAGCGAACTTTGGTAGGCTGCATAGGTTAGTCAGCAGCTGGTCCTGACTTCCAATCGCCAAAAATCTACGTGCTCAGCCAAAATGGGAACAACCACAAAAACTGCATGCTTTGTGTTTGATAATCGACTAATAGGAGCCTTGCACACACCTATATTAGATTGCCCATTTGCCAACCACAAGAACAATTGCGAAAAGATTGCTTGTGTCACAAGGTTAAAGCAGAGATTAGATATGTGAGGTTTAACATGCCAAAACCTCCATATGATTATGAGAGATGCCGTAGTAGAGGGCTCCGAAAATTTCAACCACCTGGGGTTCTTACACGTGCACCCGAATATTAATAAAGCAGTGATTGGGAGCGACTCTGATTGCAAGTCCGTGATCGTTACAGTGCCTTTTTTGGCATAAGCGATTTCATCGCATTGACATGCTCTGTTCCAGTGTTCAGTAAACTACACCACTTATTGTGCTTAATAAATTGGAAACCGAATAGCACAATAAGCAAGGTTTGATAGTAACAATGTCATTTGAACTAGGCAGTATTAGCAAGTATCTTCATGTGTTCTAATGATTGTTAAAGGGCCACTACCAGGTTTGACAATTTTGAGCTGACAAGCGCGATGCGTAGATGAGGCGTTCACGATCACGTCTGCCAGAATTTGCAGCCCTACGTGCCGCGGAAATGGGTTGAATTTCAAGATAAACGCTGCTCCCCCTCCCTTCTGCTGGAACGCGCCCAGAGAATGAGGGCATGACGTGCGCATATGAATGGCCCTACGTACATGGCAATGCAGTGGCGTTGGTCCTCTACATACACTCTAAAAAAATAGCGAGTAAAGAGGGTGTCTTTTTGTCCCACAACAATAATCGTCATCTATATTCCGTTCCATCCTTGCGCTATCGCCCCGCGCCCTGTACATTCCGGTCACGATCGACATGCCCATTATCAGGGTTACATTGCATTCTCGATAGGAAAGTGGCCAGCGCCGAGTTTTCAAGAAAGGAAGCACATGCAAGCCTGATTACGATTATTGTTGTGGGACAAAAAGACACCCTTTTTACTCGATATTTTCTTAGAGTGTAGACAACTATGCTCTGAGGTTGCCAGCTGTGCCACGTGACATGGCGAAAATTATTCACCACAACCTGCGTAGTTTATGTAATTGATTGCTTGAAGAGATTAATAAATCTTGAGATGAATAATATGACGCAATAAGGGAATGTGTGTGTCTTTTTTTCCATATGTTCCCGTGATTGCAACGAGATGCGGGGCTAATGTGCCGGCGTTTTGCATGCGTTCGTGTCCTCGTGGTCAACGCATCGAGCCGACGACAGCCGTGGAAGCGAAAGTAACGGGTTCGCGCACTCATTGTCTTCATCTATTTGACTGCGTCTAAGCCAGCGTTTCTAAACCATCCCGCAGAAGCAGGCAGTAAACCTAAAAAAACTCTGGTAAAAAAAAAAAGCCGTTCACGTGCACGAGGGTTAGGCTTGTTCGGGCACGTCATGTGCACGTGACCTCTTTGTCGGATGCCGGAGAGGGTAGGGAAGAGATTTGGCTTACGAAGGCTACGCGGAGCAGCAGCAAGAGTTTTAAGCTCGCCTCCTCTCATCCTCGTTTGGTGCTGCTTCAAGAAAACAGTTTTCTCAGCTCGTAATGAACCGATTCAAAAGCTTTTTGTGGCAAAATGTTCCTCATCAGACACCCAACAACTTCCGCGTACTAACTGAAATTTGGTATGGGGCCTGGCGAGTGGTCCTTTAATGCCTTTTTTGGGTCACAGTCAGGGATAGTGTATCCGCACAGTCTGTAGTAAACCCAGTCATAGTGCATGCAATTTCAGTAGTATGGTCAAAATGATTGCAAGGCTTTTGTTTCCAAAAATCATTAAAAAACCCATCCAGAGTGTTTTTGTTTTTCGAAACGCATGATGGGCTGTAGTTGGTGTTGATCAAAAGAGCAAGGAGAAACAGCTACACTGTGGGATTGAACTCACACATATGTGGTTAAGGGTTTTTCCCGACTAGTATATAGGTGTAAGTTTGAATTCCATTGTTAGTTAATCATGTTCGTTGACCTTGTCACTCAAAGCTGCTTATGACAGTGCTATGACACTCATGAAACAAAAGAAAACTGAAGGTCTTGTGTTTCTTTGTTAAGCACAGTATTAACTAAAACTAACAGACAAGGATGCCATGGAAATTGTAGAGGTGTTATTAGAAGTAATTGTAATTAAAATGTTAAGAAAGTGGATGACTAGATGACCTGCCACTGGCAAGGACAATCCTGCAATCTTTGAATTACAAGAGGGTTTCGCAGGGGTTAAGCAAGGGCCTGTTCTGGCAAACTTGACGCATGCTGATCTGTTGTTTTCATAAAGACACCTATATGTGAGGGAGTATTGATCAGCTGCCGGCTCTTGGTAATGTCATGTGCTATGTGAAGCCAGCAGGGGGAACAAGTTTTCCACACTCGCCGCCATATCTGCAATCGGGACTGACTAACGCTCCCAACTTAAAAGTGCTCACATTTACAAAATGAAGCAGACAGATTGATGACCGCCCATATAGCTCATTTGGTACAGCATCGGACGTACGGTTCTAAGGTTGCTGGTTCAAAGGTTGCTGGTTCAATCCTTGCCTGTGGCAAGTCGTTTTGTAATGATATGTGGGGTTTAACGTCCCAAAACCACCATATGATTATGAGAGACGCCTTAGGGCTTCGGAAATTTCAACCACCTTGGGTTCTTTAGCGTGCACCCAAATCTGAGCACACGAGCCTACAGCCTTTCCGCCTCCATCGACAATGCAGCCACCGCAGCCGGGATTCAATCCCGGGACCTGCGGGTCAGCAGTCGAGTACCTTAGCTTCTAGACCACCGCTGCAGGCCGTAAGTCAACTTGTCATCAACATCTCTTATGCTTTCCTTGGCATTAATGTCTGTTGGTTCTCATTAATATTGTGCTCTCGCACTTTCAACAGTTCATTTCTCACAGTTGAACTTCTGATTTCATTATTGTTTTCTTTGTCAAATTAACATGATGTGTACAATGATCAGCTATTCTCTATGTAATAAGTTGTGTTTTTGTTATTGATCATTTTTTAATTTTGCTTTGTAACAGAACACGCCGCTTCTAGCCACGCTTGCATCATGGTGGTGGTGGGCACTCGTGTTTCGTTGCATGTGCGTATGGCAAAACAATGGCACGCGATGATGGCTGCACTCATCGTGGATGGTTCACGGCAAAGTTGGCTCCATGTGGGAGGGGCTTCAACCTTTGTACTACTATAAGTGGTTTTAGTACACGCTGGCCAACAAGCATGGGATGAGCTACTGCTGCTTGAGCTATCAAGTACATACATTAAACCATAGATTTTCAAACAATAATACCTGGCGCTGTGATCGTGTACCCCCATGAGAATCATGGAAAGTACAGGCTCGGGATTGGATTGCGTTAACTAGTGGACTGCCTACCGATCTTTTTTTACAGTTTCGTTCTTCATGCAGCGTGGGTAGTGGGGTGTGGTGCAAAGAACTGAAGCAGCACTTTTGTTGTCCAGACAGGCTGGAGACCGCTAGGTCTCTTGATTCGCTGCGGTGTTGGAGCTTTCAGGTTTTATTGGACAGTTTAATCGAAGCATCGTCCACTCACCGCTGCACATAGATGTAGCATATCATGCCTGTGCAGGATACTGCATGAAATTCATGTCTTTTTAATTGTGCATCTTGCCAAAACTCGTTCAAATAGACTGTAAAACGACCAGAAAGCTAAGCAGACACGCCATCATGTTCCTCTGACTCGACCTCACAACAAAATAATAGGTGCGTTGGGGGCAGACTACTTGGACAGACTTACCTTACATCGCAGCAGATCACTGTTCTGTTATTGCTATAAATAGGTAATGCGTACTATCGAGAGAAAACTAAGAATGTGTGTTTTCAATTGTCATTAAAAATAATTAATTAAACCTTCATGCCAAATCTGGAATTCAATAGCAAAGCAATGCATACCCTGGTAGTTAAATTTCCCCAGGTTTCTCTTCTACTGCCTGGTCACAAAAACTATATGCAATAAAATTTGCATACAAAAAATGGAGCAAGTTTTCATTAAGTATAACTTCACAGCACTTTCTTTTACTCTCGGCAAACAAGCATCTCGCATTCCAAAAACATGATCCATCCGAAGCAGATCTGAAGGATGGACTTCCCATCATACTTATGGGAGTACGGCCGTCAGCACCTTTCCGCCGCATGTCTTGCAGCAGTCTGATTGACGCTGACACCACGTACGTTTGGGTTCTGCTGCCAAGATGCTAACTGTACATGCCAACATATTATGCAAGCCTACGGAGGTATTGTCTCGGCAAAAGCGCTCAGCACTTTGCGGCTGGCATCAATGAAACTAGCCCTGGCCACGCATCGAAGTGTTCATGTTGAAGGTGCTGACAGCTGTACAAGCGCCGTTGATAGAGCCCATGTAAACACTAGCAGCCAGATTCCCCTCTAGATGATATTGTATGAAACTCTATGCATTAAACTTTGTAAGACTTGGTCGGGTGCACATCATAACTATGTTTTACCATCGTTTTCTAAAGCAGGCACTTGTTCTCTAGGCTTTTCTCTAGGTTTTGAACACTAATCACGAATTGAAGTGCGACATAAATTTTTTAAGTTTAATAGCTGGTATGTGCAATAGCTCGAGATAATTACATCATGTTGCGACGCATCTGCTCTCCAAAGATAATGTTGGCTCTGACATTTTAGTAAATATTACGCCGATATGTTCGAACCGAAGAAGGTGGAATCAAAATATGGGCATTAGGTAACCCTAAATCGTCGTGTTTCTATGCACAAGTGCAGCTTACTGGGAGAAATAACTCGTGTTACTGTTTGATCCAGCCAGATTCTGTCATATTGGAAAATGCAAAGCAAAAAAACAAGTGCTTGTGATAGTAGCGTTCGTTGTGCTATGAACAGGTGACATCTTTGCTCATTTGAAGTTCATAATTCGAAATTGCGCACTCAGATCCCACTGACACAAAGCGGGGCTTCCCATTTGTTTTAATTTTCTTTAACTTAGATCAAAATAATTACACACTACAGTTAGAAAAAATAGTATCTTGTATGCTATTCTTGGTTGCAGCATTTGTTTATTTTATTAGTGATGTCTAACGATGAAATGAGCCCCTTGTACGGTAAAACTTGCTTAGTATTTGCTCATTATGTTATGTGAACCCTCAAAAAGTTCATCAGAGAGGTATTCTTGTATTCATGCACTACCAATTTTCTTTTACTCACTTTACCAGGCTTCTCAATCGGTGAGGGCCATCTAGCCATCTATGCTGTAGTTATGTTGAAGTCACCAACTACGTACCTGACCTCTTTAGTTAGGTTCAACAGGTTACAGCTAAGGATGTGCCTCTCCTTAGAAATGTTGTTAAGTTGATTGTTAATCAATTCATGACAGCTGTGATGCTTCATTGAAGTAGTTGTATTGCATTGTAATTACACTCACCAGGTACATCAGCAAATGCATAGCTATAAGAGGTCATGTGTCACTAGAAATGAGATAGCTCTTGTTACTAAAACTGAACCTCAATATATCCAGCAAAATGACATAAATGAATGTGTAGTCACTTTGGCATAGTGCAGTACTGCATTCTTTTCTGGCATGTGGTGCACGATCTCCTACTCTCTCGCCAAAAGATATGATCATCTGATGATAAGTAGCTTGCTGTATGCCGCGAGCGTGAAAGGCGAAATCACTTGAGCTTTGAGAAGATCGTCCCTATTTACTAACTCCTGTGAAAGAAATGAGGCAAGTAGAGCAGACAAATTCACTGGAAAAGGTATCGTTGTGCAGGTTCACACTCACTTGTGGCCTTAGATTGTATGTTTGCTCACTTACGTAAGGCTTACATTGTATTTATACTCGGGATTACCTAACTAATGCGATTTTCATGTGCAGAGGCTGCATCCGAGGCAGAAGGCAGTGTGCACTCCAATGCTGCTTCTGATGGCAAGTAATTCAAATGTTCTTTGTGTTGTTGCACGGTTCTGTACAAGAGTCCGTTTAATTTCACAGCAAAATTTCAAATAATAATGGTTGCACACGATTATTATGAACATGGCAGTAGGGCATTAAATGTAGAAGAAGAAGGCAGCCATGCGGTTGATCTGCGTGTGTCATAAGATTCATTTGGCACAGCACTATATACTCCTATTTTTCTCGAATGTGGTGTCCCACCTTTTGTGTACTTCCTCACCTAAAGATAAGCAGCGTACTGTACGCTGTGAGCATCAAGCAGAACTAATTTGGACTGGGATGAGATCAGAGCGATCGAATAGCTGAAGTGAAAGAGATGCGAGGCAAGCATAGCAGACGAGTTTACTTCAAAAACTGTCTCTGTATAAGTTTATACTGAGATATGACCTTTCAAGTGTAACACTTGTGTCAAACTTAGTCGTTACATTAACTCATTCGATTCTCATGTGCAGGGGATGAAGGCAACAAAGAAGATAGTATGCTCTTCACTGCAGCTTCCGATGGTAAGCAATTTAAATATTCTTTGCGTTAACATTCAATGCAAGAGTGACAGGGTATAGATTGTATTTCTATTTCCTGGATTCTAAGTGTTATTGTTTAGCTGATATGCAGTGATTCCACTCCTGTGCTAAAGTGCGCCAAATCAGATTTATTGCGGCTCCCTGATAACACGAACTGAAATGGCACCGTCATCATCAGCCTGACTACGCCCACTGTGGGGCAAAGGCCTCTCCCATGATTCCTCAATCAATCCGGTCTTGTGCTTTGTAGTGCCACGGTATATCTGCAAACATTTTAATCTCGTTGGCCCATGTAACTTTCTGTCTCCCCCTCGAGCATTTGCCTTTTCTAGGTATCCAGTCAGTTAACCTTACTGACCAGGGGTTATCCTGACTACATGTTACATGCCTGGCCGGTGTCCATTTCTTCTTGATTTTAACTAATATATTAACCCCGGTTGGTTCTCTGGCCCACTCTGCTCTATTCTTGTCTCTTTAAAGACCCCTGATAGCGGTTCTATTTGCAAGTTTTTTACAGTAATTTGTAGCTTTGCGTCTGGTAATGCCGAAATTATATCGTAAATTCTTTAATGCATCGTATAATTAATGCTAGCAGCGTTAATTCAGAAGATTTTGTGGCAGTTCAAAACTCCCGCCTGAATACCATGAAAAACTAGCACCCCACAGCGGAGCAGTGCCTGAAACTGCGGGCACCCAAGCTTCGGTGACACTGAAACATGCTGTTTTCAAATAGACGGGCCCGCAGGTGGTGAAGAATGAAACGATGTGGGCGCTTTGAGCATCTCCCCTTCAGAAAAACGAGAAGCATTCCTGGCGTAAGCAGACTAAACCACCTCGATAGCAGCCTGACAACAGAGCGATAGGGGTGACGAACAATATTTCTCGCCGGATACTAGTCGCAGTATTGTGTGCACCCCGCAAATGTTCTTGATCTCTGCAATGTCACAAGGGGATCCCCTATCTATGTGAAACCACAGAAAATGTCGATTGTACCTGAATACTTGGAGGAGCATGCACCCTTACTTTAAAACCAAACAAATATAACTTCTAGGCAATGCTCGCCACTAATAATCGTTCAGAGGCTGCCCCGTATGCAGGGCTGTCAAACAACACAAGCATCTCTAGTTTCCAAATTTGGTGTAAAGGATCCTTTAAGGTTACACCCTTTATTTTATTTTCCATCACTCGCTGCCTTGTCCTCAATTTAGGCTGAACCCTCTTTGTAAGCCTCCAGGTTTCTGCTCCGCAGGTAAGTACCGGCAACATGCAGCTGTTATATACCTTCTTGTTGAGTGTTAGTGGCAGATTACCATTCATGATTTGAGAATGCTTGCCGAATGTGGTTCACCCCATCCTTATTCTTCTAGTTATTTCACTCTCATGGTTTCACTCTCATGGCTCCACGGTTACTACAGTGCAGTCCACTTATAACGATATCGAGAAAACCTAAAAATATGATCGTTATAACCGGTGATCGTTATATCTGGACTGCCACCAAAAAATCGTCGCCGGACGTACCTTTTGTAGCTCCCGGCTTCATTTCGCTATTTTCACCAATTAATAAATATTGTAGATAGTAGGATGTCAAAACAAGACTTTGTTTCTTACTCCGAAGAACGCATCACGGGTTCGCTGAGGAAGAGAGACTGACCGACGGCGGGGTGGGAGCAGTGGGAGGAAGAAAGCACAGCCAGAGGTACACAGCCGGAATGGCAACGAGGCCCCGCCCCGATGCCGCCGCGCCGCTTTGCTTTTCGCTTTTTTTATTTTCTCTCTCTTTCCCGCTTACGTTCGGCAAGCTACGAGTAGCTTGCCGTTGTAGAAGGCGGGGAGCCGCGGAGCGCGGCGCTTTGCTTTTCGCATTTTTTTTTTTAATTTCTCTCAGCCTCTCCGCGGTCGACGCGCGGCGAGGCGCAAAACGTGACACAGCTGGCGCCATCTGTAGCGCGTCGCGCCAACTCGCGATGCTCTCCTCGGCTTTTTGAACAGCCGGGACGCGCTGCCGGCGCTGTGCTGCAGTGGCGGCAGATACGTACTCGCCTACGCTAACTATTCGTCTTGTCTCGGCATAGTTCGTTTCAGAGGAACTTATCAATCTAAATGTTACGATTATTCTGAATGAAACATGCCGTCCACGGCAAACTTTTCATCGTTGTATCCGATATGCGGTGGATAACATATCGTTATATATGGTTTTTTTCCCCATAGCCCCAATGCATGAAATGAGACTGTTAAGTCGACCCATCGTTATAACCGATATATCGTTATATGTGGTATCGTTATAAGTGGACTGCACTGTACCTTTCCTAAATAGACATATTCCTTTACAACTTTCAGCTTTTCTCCATGTATCACAAAGCACCATTTTCTGCCGGGACTGTTGCACGTTACTTTAGTTTTGTGTATATTAATTTTCAGACCTACTTTTCTGCTTTCCGCGTGCAGCTCAGTAATCATGAGCTTATGATTACTGAGCTGGAAATTGCACCCAACTGCGTCAAAGCCGGATTTGGGAGCTTCTATCACTGGCAATAACCACCCCGGCTCGTCGGAACAAGTGCAGCTGATTCTCAGGGCCATCAATGTCACAACCACGTACCTAGAACTATTTGGCTAAATACTAAACAGTGGGGGCGCGTGCGTCTCAAGTAATCCACAATGTTTTCGGTATCGACGCAACTTCTGTTGTGCAAGTCATCCCAACGGCGAAATGCGATCTCCGCAGGGACTCATGACGTCTAGTCTGATTAGTAGTGTTTAACTGTGGCGGTGATTGATCAGCAGGTCGTCTGCTCCAGGAGCGCTGCTGGTAGCTCGTTTCAAGAGTCGCACGGTACGTAACTAAAGCAATTTTCACTAATAATTGAATGCGTGCACCCAGAATGTCTGTCGCGTCTATTTCTGGACATTGCAATTTAATCTTCCGTGCTTCGCATTTACAGAAGAACATGTGACAATGAGACCTCGTTCATCCTTTGGTTTTAATATGCCATATTTGCTCTCGTAATGAACGCACTCACATGATATGCACACCCCCAGCTTCAGTCAAAATCTGGATTTTTTTGTCTCCCGTGTAATAAAGAGACCCCCTACATTTGTCCGCTGAAATCTTGTTAAATAGAGTTTAAAGGTTGCATATGCAGTAACTAACCGACACCTGTCACCTCCTTGCCCATTGGATCTCTTTCATTTTTTATTATTATACCAACCCGCTTCGGCCACCTCAGCTCGCTCCCGCTTGCGTGTGCTGTATTGTTCTTTCTATCTTTGCACGGCACGCGCCCTGTCTTTTTTATTATCCGTGCGCCACAGCGGGGTTCACGAACAGAGCGAGTGTAGAGACATCGCAGCTGACTAGCACACAGCGAGCAGAGGTCACGAAACTACTCGGGCCAACCAACGGTTGCGTCCTGCAAATACGAAACTTTAAGGCCCAATCACATGCCCAGCTCCTGGGGCTTCATGCGCTCAAGATTCAGTGACGCCGACCCTGCCGTTTTCAAATAGGAGGTTCCCCTGGCGGCGAAGAATGTAACGATGTGGGTGCTTTGAGTGTGTCCCCCTAAGAAAAAAGAAAACCGTTTCTGGCATACGCAGCCAAACCCATTTTGGGAACAATCCGACAATAAAGTGAGTGAGGTGATGATCAGCAGTCCTGTGAGTGTGTTTCGTGCGTCATTTGTGCGTGAGAAACGCAGGGCACATTTCGATCTGCTTGCCATTCGATGCGTGACTTTCCAATTTGTTGTTAGGCTATAATGGCCTCAGTGGGGCTACTATAATCGCGCTATGGTGTGCGCACCCCACAAATGTTCTCTGACGCCGACAATTGTCGCTTGAACTCTGGGACTTCCAAGGAGGCCTCTTGTTTACATCCAACCATGAAAAATGTCAATTTACCCTGAATACCTGGATGAGCATGTACCCTTACTTTATAACCAAATTAAAAGGTCTTATAGGCAATGCTCATCACTAATCATCAGTCAGTAGTGCCCCTGCACGCAGGACTCTCAAACACAAGCATCTGGAGTTTCCGAATTTGGTCTCAGGGATTTTTTTAAATTAAAGCATGCTTCCCGGTCGGAGCAGCTGCTATTAGGCTTAATATGCGCAGGTTTTAGTAGGGGGCTTTTGCTGACAACCCTGGTGTGTTGCGTCCCTCGAAGGGCGCAGTCGCTGTCGTGCGCTCCCTCAAAGCATCGTGAGACTGCTCGTAAACTTTCTGTGCTACTAACCCCTTCTTCACATTTAGACAACTGAGACTGCGAAAACTGCTTCAGCACGTGCAGTGGTCATTGTCCCTTTAAGCACCAATCTGTTGAGTTGCGTGATATTGGGTCCAAAAGATAAATTTTGTTAGTTTCACTCAAGCTGTTAGCAATGAATGCGGTGCCAACAAATTGTCTTGTTATACCAAG